>NC_081543.1:4467481-4767481 GCF_901000735.1 Corylus avellana
GTTATTTTAAAAGTTTAAACTCATATGAGAGTGTATAAATCTAATGAATTATTTAAATTAATATTTTAATACTCACCTTCACAATTTTCATGAATAGATTGGGTCAACTGTAATGTTAGGTTCATACACATATCTTTATTTTGATATCAAATTAAATATTTTTATTAAATATTAGGACTCTTTAGCCCAAGCCCAAGTGTATTCTTGTCAAATGAGGACTATGTAGTCTACATATGGTCCAATTAAATATTAGGTTCTATCAGCAGTTTACCATGTATGAATGACTAGTAGTTAGAGAGGTTTACCCTCTTTTCTTCTTTTAGCACACCCATGTGAGTCATGACCCAAGCATTATTCTTGCCTAATTGGACTAATCTCTCGAATTGCATTTGATTACCCGTGATTTAATTTGTTGTGAGTGCACTTGCAAGTGTTAAAAATAGAAACATGTTATAGAGATAAACGGAATAAAAACGTGATGGGGAGATAAACAGTTTGTGAGTTTTTACTAAAAAGTACAATAATAAACATATTTGAACATCACTCTAGCCTAAATATTTAAGTTAATGGGCTTGGATCCATTTAAGTATATTAACTACTATTTTTCTTTATATTTTCTCACTATGAAACTTAACACCACAAGTGTATTCGCAACAAAACGGAAACTAGTTTTATTAGAATCAAATGATGACCCACAAGACTAACTATTCTGTATTGTGACACCAGATAGACATTAAGCCCAATCACTCCCTACAAAAGGCATGAAACAGAGTTTTACCAAAACAAAGGAAAATTTTCAGCTCTCTAATTATTAGAAAAGAAATACACAATCTTCAATCAGCAGCACTAGCACCAGTGTCATGTGACTCATGTGAGCTTGAGATGGCTCAACTCATCAGAAATTTGAAGCTTGAGAAGACTCAACTCCTCCTCCAACTTACTCAACTCCACCTTCAACTTCAACTTCCTCTCTTTCACACTCTCCAACTCAGCCTTCTGCCACTCAATAAGCTGAGCCATCTCCTCCAAGCTCCTCTTCATCGAAACCAGATCCACCGGCACCGCTTCCCCACCACTATAACATCCCACTTGGGCCGCCTCTTCCACAACCTGACCAGGTGAACTCGGACTCAACTCGCCAGACTCACCTCCATCGTCTTCAATTGTCACAGATTCACCGCCAAACCGGACTTGTTTCACAGCTGAATCGTCCGTGGACTCGGTTGGGTACACTGGGTCGAGTTTCAACCCGTCCTCTTTGAAGCTCAACCCACAGACCCTTATCTCATCGTCACCATTGTTATTTGTCTTCAACTGCTTGAACCTTTCTTCAACACTGGGCAGCCCCTGCAAGACATTCTCTACAAGAAAATCCGAACCCCCGCAATTCTTGAAGACGGGATGCTTCAACAATGTCTCTGCCGAGGGCCTCTTTGATGGGTCTTGCTGGAGACACGAAACCAGCACGTCTCTGAAAGGCTTGGAGAGATTTTTGAGCTTTGAAAGAGGGGGGCGAGACAGAGGAAGGCGTCCATGGGCCAATTCTAATGCAGTGATCCCAATGGACCATATATCAGCCTTCATACCGTACCCCTGTTGTGAGTGTATCACCTCTGGGGCCAGCCAATAGGGAGCGTCCGCTTGAGGAGTTTTGAAAGACTCTAGGATTGATGGCGACTCTCCAAAGTATGCAAGCTTCACCGACCCATTTGAGTCGATGAGGATTTTACCGGCATTGATGTCTTCGTGAAGGTGTTGTTGGGTGTGAAGATAGGACAAGGCGGTTAGAGTTTCTTTGAGAATTATGGCAATGCAGGGCTCGGGTAGGCCGTCTGGGAAGGAATAAGGCATTATGCATCGTAAAGAACCGGCGGACATGAATGGCATCACCACCCAAACGCGTTGATCAACTGAGAAGGAACAGTGAGCGCTGAGGATATTTGGGTGGGACAGAGGCGGTGGGTTTGATTGCCACCGCCATGATTGATCAAGATCGATGACTTTGATTGCCACCACCGTGGAGTTCATGGGCAGGCAGACCGCCTTGTAAACAATAGCGCTAGCACCAACACCAACTACATCAAGAATCTCGTAGTAGTGTGAGTCCAATGGGTATTGGACGATCCCTTCAGGCACTTCTTCTTCTTCGTGAGCCATGAAAATCATGTACAGATGATCTTGGATGGGTTTGTTGGATTTGTTTTGCTGGGTTTAATTCCTGGATAAGGCGGGATAATGAGAGCAAGACGATGATATCTATATGTGTGTGTGTGTGTGTATATATATATATATGTTATGAAAAGGATGCGGAAAAAGAGAGTAGGGAATTTAGTAGTTTTCTGGTGCGAGTTGAAAAACAGAGACGGTTAGACCGGTAAGTAACTGCTGTGGAAGAAGCAGATTATATATATATATATATATATATATATATATATTGAAAACTCAAATGGTTAATGTTCAAAATGTTAAATCTAATCTTTAGCTGGCTAATTACTTATCTGGATATGAACATGCAAAAATCTGCTCTCATTATTATGAATTATTCCTTGGACAAAGCGATATAAATCTTATCTCCTCCTTTATTTTCGTGGATTTTCTGAGAGAAGAGAGAAAGAAAGAGAAGCAATCGGATTTGCTTGCGATAGAGAGAGAGTTTATGATGGCCAAACTATGGGTTTTCTTAGAAAATTGGCTACACATAGGTTGTTTATAAAGTTCACGCTGGGTTGGATTTTATGGGTACGAAGTCTTGTAGAAATTTCAGTGTTTCTATTTCTCTGGGTTATAGCCAAATAGGTGATTTTGGGACTATTTTAACATTCACCTTTGTGCTATCATCTGTGACAGACCTTAATAAGAAAGAAATTGACTTTGTTTGTTGATTTGATGATAACAGGGGAGTATTTGATGAATCATTCGAGGAGTTGGGTTGTGTCCCAAGAATGGCTATGATCGTATACTCCTCATTTTCTCTCTCCCTCGTAATCTCTTCCCATTTTTAGTTTTAGAGTATATATTAGAATGAATACTTCATCAATTTCTCTGCTCATTGTTTCAAGTATTTGCAGCACCTAATATATTAGAATGAATATTTTTAAAATTATGATTCGAGTACCCTATCAATTATTCAAGTATGCTTTAATTTGGGAATAAGCTAAATTTAAATTTTGAGAAATTTAATTATGGTGTGTCACGTTACTTTGTAAAAGTTTTTTTTTAAATGGTTTTGTAAGCCTAGCATTTCTCTCTCTCTCTCTCTCTCTCTCTCTATATATATATATATATATATATATTGTTGTGCGTAGTTTTCCCCTTACTAATCGTTGGTGAGGCATTCATTATATGCCAAATGGAATTTATGTAGGTTCAAAGATATACGAGGATACTAGCAAAAGTTTAAGCTAATAACACTACAAAAAACTAATAATTAGCGTTAAGAGTGGAAACATGTATAATATTTTTAAATGGTAAAGAATTGTTTGGCCACCATGCAAATTTGCGGTTAAGATTCAATCGGCACGCGGGTCTTGTGGTGCATCATTTTTTAGCCTCAAACGATGCCTCAAGTTGTTGATATATATATATATATATATATAACTTATTTGCTGTAAAAAGATTACAATAATTTGTTGAATGGTCCAGATTTAATTTTAAGTTTTTTATCAGACAAACTGTGCATTTTTTTTTTTTTTTTTATCACCAAAACCAAATCTAAAAAGTATATATTAGAATTCCTAGCATCCAACATATATATATATATATATATATATATATATATGTTATTTCACCAATTATTTTAAAAGTTTAAACTCATAAAAAAGTGTATAAATTTAATAATTATTTAAATTAATATTCTAATACGCACCCTCACAATTTTCATTTTAGTTATGAGGTGATGCAGCGTGACTTAGTGGATTACAGCGAAAATTATCAATAAGAAACAGATAAGTGAGGAATAAAAGCATATACGGCCCTAGGGTTTTCTCACTTTCTCTCTAGTGCCGCAGCCTAGGTAAGCCCCCACCCCCATGGTGAGGGGAGGAGGGATGGCTGTTTGTTGCCTCCCTCCTCCCCCTCGCCTTCCCTTGCACCGGGTGCTAGTAGTTTACTTGATGTCCTTGGCCCAGGTTGCCTCTTCCCTACCCTTTCTCTGCCGCCCCTTCCTCTTTGTTCCGCTTTTGTCCTTGGCGGGGCTCTCTGTTTTGTTTTGTGTTCGCCGCCGATCTCCTCCCGTTCTACCGCCCACCGTCCGATGCTAGGTTTTTCCTCGTGCCCCTCCAGTGATGAGCTTCAACATCCCTTGCTGCGATGGTTTTCCGGCCAGCTGGCGATCGGTTTTGCCACCCTCCGTCCACTATTTTGGGCTTTTTCCGCGTCCCCACCACGTCGAGCTTCCATCATTCCCTTCTGGTGTCAGTTTCCGGCGAGTGCACAATCGACATCCACGCTGCGTGTACCTGTTCCCATTTGTTTTATTTTCCTTGTATTGTCTTTGTTCATGTTTTTTCCATGTATGCATTTCATTCATGTTATTTGCTTGTAATAAGGCCCTGCCTCTTTGGTTCGCCCACGTTTTATTTCGGTTTTCTTGCTTCTGTTTTGTAATAAGGCTTGGCCACTCGATCTGCCTATTTGGATGTGAACTGAACTTTGGTCCAGATCTTTTAGGTCGTAGATGTGAATTTTAGTCCAAACCTTCGAGTTGTGGACGTGAACTTTATCCTGGCTTTTGGGTCGAGGATTGCGTTTGTCTTATGCAGATCTGTTATTTCAACTGAAAACTAGTCATAAGTTAGCGGAGGTTTTAGGTAATGTTGTATCCTTATAGTTTCGGCTATAATTTGCATTTTCAGGGCTTTGTGCTCCTACGATGTAAGAGCTTTATGCTTGTGATTATTATCAATGAAATTTGAATGTATTTCTTTCCAAAAAAAAAAACAGATAAGTATTTTTAGATCTTGATACGATCAAATGATCTAAGAAATCTTCTTGAAACGCTATATACTCTCTAGGGTTAGAAAGAAAATAACGAAGAAACTCAATCATAAACAACAACTGCGTTCTAGGGTCTATAAAGTATGTATTTATAGGTCTCAAAACCCTAAACCTAATAAAAGTACGGAATTAAATCGAATTGAAACTCTACGGCACTCGTCTGGATGTAACATAACATCGTCCAAACGGGAGCTGACATAAAACGTAAAACATGAATGAAGCAACGATGGCCGTCCAGGCGGAATATAACGCCGTCCGGACGGTCATAGAAGTAAAGCAATAAAATAGCAAAATAACATAAGCGTCCGGAATGTCTTTAGACGAGGACTAAGCTCTCAAATTGCATTTGACAACCAAAAGATGATATATGATTTAAATTTGTTGTGAGTGCACTTATAAGTGTTAACAAAAAAAACAGTGTTGAGAACAAAAATGGTTTGTGAGTTTTTACTAATAGTACATTATATATATATATATATATATATATATATATATTTGATCATCATTTTAGTCCAAGAGTTAAATAGGTCTACTTAGGTATATTAACTACATTTTTTTTTTCTTTGTTTTTTTAATATATATTTTCTCAATGTTAAACTTAACACCCATAAATATATTCAAAACAAAACTGAAACTAGTTTTATTAGAATCAAATGATGAGCCACAAGACTAACTGTTCTGTATTGTGACACCAGATAGACATCAAGCCCAATCACTCCCAATCAGCATCACTAGCACCGCTGCACCAATGCCAATCACTCCATACAGCAGCAGTATCACCAGTGTCATGGGAAGCAGAAAATTGAAGCTTGAGAAAACTCAACTCCATCTCCAACTCCAACTTCCTGTTTCTCTCATTCTCCAACTCAGCCCTCTGCCACTCAATAAGCTGAGCCATCTGCTCCTCCTTGCTCATCTCCCCACCTTCCTCCTCACGTAACAACCCAGATCCAATCAGATCGCTCACCGTCCTCTGCAGATCCAAGCTCCTCTTCAGCTCCACCAGGCCCACCACCAGGGCTTCCCCACCACTATACCAACCCACTTGGGCCGCCTCTTCCTCAACCTGACCAGGTGAACTCGGAATTAACTCGCCAGACTCACCTCCCTCATCTTCAATTATTACTGCTGAATCGTCGGTGGACTCGGTTGGGCACACTGGGTCGAGTTCAAACCCGTCCTCGTCGAAGCTCAACCCACTGATCCTTGTCTGTTTTATACTCTGCCTCGCTGAGTCACCCTCGTCGCCCTCCTCCTCCTCCTCCTTCACCAGGGCTTCCCCACGATTATACCAACCCACTTGGGCCGCCTCTTCCTCAACCTGACCAGGGGAACTCGGAATTAACTCGCCAGACTCACCTCCCTCATCTTCAATTATTACTGCTGAATCGTCGGTGGACTCGGTTGGGCACACTGGGTCGAGTTCAAACCCGTCCTCGTCGAAGCTCAACCCACTGATCCTTGTCTGTTTTATACTCTGCCTTGCTGAGTCACCCTCGTCGCCCTCCTCCTCATTCTCATCATCGCCATTGTTATTTGTCATCAACCGCTCAAGTAAATTAATCTTGCTTTCCTTGAACCTTTTTTCAACACTAGGCAGCCCCTGCAAGACATTCTCTACAAGAAAATCCGAACCCTTACTATTCTTGAAGAAGGGATGCTTCAACAATGTCTCTGCCGAGGGCCGCTTTGATGGGTCTAGCTGGAGACACGAAACCAGCAAGTCTCTGAAAGGCTTGGAGAGATTCTTGAGCTTTGAAGGAGTGGGGTGAGACAGAATAGGGAGTCCATGGGCCAATTCAAATGCAGTGATCCCTAAGGACCATATATCAGCGTTTATACCGTACCCCTGTTCCGAGTGTATGCAATACAGAGCGTCCGTTTGCTGAATTGAACTCCAAGAATCGTAGATTGATGGCAACACTCCAAAGTATGCAAGCTTCACGGACCCATTTGAGTCAATGAGGATTTTACCGGCATTGATGTCTTTGTGAGGTTGTTGTTGGCTGTGAAGATAGGACAAGGCGGTTAGAGTTTCTTTGAGAATTATGGCAATGCAGGGCTCGGGTAGGCCGTCTGGGAAGGAATAAGACATTATGGTTTGTAAAGAACCGGCGGACATGAATGGCATCACCACCCAAAGGCGATCATCAACCTGGAAGGAACAGTGAGCGCTTAGGATATTTGGGTGGGACAGAGGCGGTGGGTCTGATTGCCACCGCCATGATTGATCAAGATCGATGATTTTGATTGCCACCACCGTGGAGTTCATAGGCAGGCAGACCGCCTTGTAAACAGAAGTGCTAGCACCAACACCAGCTTCATCAAGAATCAAGTAGTACTTTGAGTCCAATGGGTATTGGACCACCCTTTTAGCCTCTTCTTCTTCTTCGTGAGCCATGGAATCGCGTACTGATGATCTTGTATGGGTTTGTTGGATTTGTGTTTACTGGGTTTAATTCTTGGATAAGGCGGGATAATGAGAGCAAAACGATGATATCTATATATATACATATATATCAAGGATGAGGAAAAAGAAAGTAGGGAACTTAGCGGATTTCTGGTGCGAGTTGAAAAACAGAGACAGTTAGAACGGCTAACTGTTCTGGAAGAGGCAGACGTGGCAGGCGGTTAATTCTCTCTGTATCAGTTAACGACATTGCTAGTGGGAAGATCACAAATTTGACAAACATATATAAATATAATCATATGTCACCTGCTGTACTTTACGTTTTCCTACCTAAGCATTTTCAAAGATGTTCAAGATAATGAGCAAAACAAGGCATAAATAACCTCAAAGATCAACCTAAAAAGAACTGGTTTTAGGTCGCCAAGCTTTTAAGAGCTATTCTCAGTTCTCACAGTCAATGGGAACAACAGAAAAAAGAGAATCAGTTACAAAACAAAAGCATTAGATCGATTTTTGGGGCTAGTCCTCATATGATTATATCTTGATTCAGTGTCTATCAGATAACCAAACAGCCACAACATGTTTCAAATTGAAGGTTTTAGTAATAGCATCTAAGGAACAAATCAAAACTATAAAGTGACTGCATATAATTTTTGTAAACCAAAGCCGCATAATCAGTGAGTCAACACTTTTCTCATGCATGAGTTTCTGACTCCTTACTGATTAAACCAAATATCGCAGCAGTGGCTGAACCAGCTTCAACAACATTGAAAACATCGTGCACGCCATGTTTCTCTTCAACCAAATCCTCTGGACCGCATAATGCAACGGTGAACATTCCAAGGCGCACTCCACCAACTAGGGGTGTCAACCTGGCCCAGTTCTCGGTTATTAGCCAAAACCGTGAACCAAAACCAAGGTACCCCGGTTATTGATTCTGGAAAACTAAAATCGGGTAACCAGTTCCCGATTTCCCAATTCCAGTCCCGATTTTTCAGTATTTTTTGACATCCCTACCACCAACTATCGAGCCAGAAGCTCTTCTCCATTGCATCTCTCATTAATTGATTCTTGCTCTGCCAAATCAATGCAAACTCCTCAAAAGTGTCGTGAAATGTGATTTCAATATGTTCCAGAAAATGAACAGAAAAATCCATTATCTGAAAACTGTCAATACCAAAAAATTGTAGACAAATTATAAAGAAAGATTAAAATGTTGTTAAACCCAGAAATAAGTACCATTGCACATGGACCCTTTTTTTTTAAAAAAAAAATAATAATAATTTTAATTTTAATTTTTTTTTTTTTTTTTACTATTGTTTTTGATTGGGAGGTTGTGTCGAAGATTTACTTATTTATTTATTTATTTGTGTTGGAAGAAGTCACATGTTTTTCTTTAAAATTAGAGGAGTGTTAAAGAACTAAATAAATGAACTCAGAAAAATTTTCAAACTGACTGGCATAGGTTTTTTAATTAAAAAAATGCAATTCTCTCTCCATTGTCTACCACTCACGGTCTACCATGTCAGTTTGAAAATTTTTCTGAGTTCATTTGTTTGGATCCCTAACACTTCCCTTAAAATTAGAGGTTAATGCCGTCTAAATGGAACCGTTAGTTCATTTTAAAAGACAACGTGGTGTGTGTTAAAAATTTTGCCAACAATCTTCACCATCCATTTTATAATCGCAGATATGCGGTGGTACTTCAATTGTAATTGTACTGCATATAAGCCAGATCCGAAGGGGTGTAATGCTCTTGATTATTTAAGGGAAAAATAAAAGAATATTTATTAGATATAATTCATGAAATAATTAAGTAAAAAAATTAATTTCTTAAATATTTTATCAATTATAAATAGGAAATATTAGAAACCCCGTGTTATTACCCTAAATATCTTTTATTATTATTATTATTATTAATTTTTATTTTCAAGTAGATTAGGCACGGGAGGCGATCCGTCGATGGGATTGGATGGTGTTTATTTGACTTGTGTTAAGCAGTGAAGCGTGTGGCACAAGGTTCAAGTGATCTAGCATTTTCTTTTTTATAAAATAATATTCACTTAAGATTAGGAAGACATTAGAAGAATACCTGAAGAACACCTAATATTCTCATATTTGATATTAGTCTTATGAGAGCCGTTTCTATCAATGATATAGCGCCTTTAATGGGAATTTGATATGTTAGGTAAAAATATTGTATGTAATATCATAGACTTTTTCATTCATTTTAATTCAATGTTCACAGCTCATTTTCGAGCTCTCGACATTAGTCTCTAAAATTAACCAAGATGGTGGTTCCTGTGATTTTGCCAATGAGTATTTTGTCAATAATGTATTTTGTTAAGAAAAAAAAAAACATTTATTTGGTGCAGAGGATTATATCATTTTTTGGTGTTTCAACCTTAGGATTTGCTCCCTATTCTCTGAGGGTGTAAAACACCCTGTTTATACAAACTTGATTGAAGTTATCCTCATTTGTTGATATATAAATTGAGAAATGATGCATACACTTTTACTCTCCCATGCACATTTATGATGTGATGCTAAAAATCATTATTAGATTCATCTATTTAAAGAGTAATGGTGATTTGAGTGTCACGTCAAATAATATATTTAAGAGTCCGATAGTCTTTGTAGTATTTCCCATAAAATTTTTTAATTCTTTTAGATAAAGTGTTTAAAGAAAAGAAATGGTAAAGAATTGTTTGGCCATCATTGCAGTTTAGAGTTAATCGGCGCGCAGGTCTTGTGGTGCATCATTTCTTTAGCCTCAAGAGGTTGAGTGGGGGATGCCCCATGACTTACTTTGCCCAAGACCTACTAACAATGGGTCAACTTTTTAAGAGTAATTCTAGAAATTTCTCGTGTCACTCTTGTATCCTTAAAAAAATGAGGTGGCTTTTAAAATCATCATTTGATTAAAATCTAATAATGATCAATCACAAGCTCAATGATGATTTTAAAAGTCATATCATCCTTGAAATGACACAAAAGTGACACAAGAGGGACTTAGCATTACTCGCTTTTTAAGGTTAACCAAAAAAAAAAAAAAATTAACGTATTTGCTGTAAAAAGATTATAGTAATTTTTTCAATCATCCAGATTTAATTTTAAGTTTTACATCAAATTTACAGTGCATTGATTTTTTTTTTTTTTTTTTTGTTTAATCACCTAAACCAAATCTAAAAGGAATATATTAACATTCGCAACATCCTACATAAAAAATAAAAATAAAAAATATGTTATTTTACCAGTTATTTTAAAAATTTAAACTCATATGAAAGTGTATAAATTTAATAATTATTTAAATTAATATTTGAATACTCACCCTCACAATTTTCATGAATAAATTAGGTCAACTGTAAAGTTAGGTTATATATATATATATATATATATATATATATATATATATGTTTTCATATCAAGTTAAATATTTTTATTAAATATTAGGATTCTTTAGCCCAAGCCCAAGCATATTTTTGTCAAATGTAGTCTACATATGGCCGAATTAAGTATTAGGCTCAAGCAATTTACCATGTATGAATGAGTAGTAGTAGAGAGGTTAACCCCCTTCGGAGAGATAAACGGTTTATGATTTTTTACCAAAAGTACATTAATATACATATTTGAATATCACTCTAACCCAAAAGTTTAAGTTAAAAGACTTAACCGCTTAGGTTCACTTATGTATATTAACTATATTTTTTCTTTATATTTTGTCAATGTAAAACTTAACACTCACGAATGTATTCACAACAAAACGGAAACTAGTTTTATTAGAATCAAATGATCCCCCCCGGGGGAGTTTTACCAAAACATGAAAATTTTCAGCTCTCTAATTAGAAAAGAAATACACAATCTTCAATCAAAAGCACTAGCAATTAGAAAGGAAAATGTCAAAAAATAAGTTGTTATTTCACCAGTTATTTTAAAAGTTTAAACTCATATGAGAGTGTATAAATCTAATGAATTATTTAAACTAATATTTTAATACTCACCCTCACAGTTTTCAAGATTGGGTCAACTGTAATGTTAGGTTCATACACATATCTTTATTTTGATATCAAATTAAATATTAGGACTCTTTAGCCCAAGCCCAAGTGTATTCTTGTCAAATGCGGACTGTGTAGTCTACATATGGTCCAATTAAATATTAGGTTCTATCAGCAGTTTACCATGTATGAATGACTAGTAGTCAGAGAGGTTACCCTCTTTTCTTCTTTTGGCACACCCATGTGAGTCATGACCCAAGCATTATTCTTGCCTAATTGGACTAATCTCTCGAATTGCATTACATTACCTGTGAATTAATTTGTTATGAGTGCACTTGCAAGTGTTGAAAATAGAGACATGTTATAGAGATAAACGGAATAAAAACGTGATGGAGAGATAAACAGTTTGTGAGTTTTTAGTAAAAAGTACAATAATAAACATATTTGAACATCACTCTAGCCTAAATATTTAAGTTAATGGGCTTGGATCTATTTAAATATATTAACTACTATTTTTCTTTATATTTTCTCAGTATGAAACTTAACACCACAAGACTAACTATTCTTTATTAGAATCAAATGATGACCCACAAGACTAACTATTCTGTATTGTGAGACCAGATAGACATTAAGCCCAATCACTCCCTACAAAAGGCATGAAACAGAGTTTTACCAAAACAAAGGAAAATTTTCAGCTCTCTAATTATTAGAAAAGAAATACACAATCTTCAATCAGCAGCACTAGCACCAGTGTCATGTGACTCATGTGAGCTTGAGATGGCTCAACTCATCAGAAATTTGAAGCTTGAGAAGACTCAACTCCTCCTCCAACTTACTCAACTCCACCTTCAACTTCAACTTCCTCTCTTTCACACTCTCCAACTCAGCCTTCTGCCACTCAATAAGCTGAGCCATCTCCTCCAAGCTCCTCTTCATCGAAACCAGATCCACCGGCACCGCTTCCCCACCACTATAACATCCCACTTGGGCCGCCTCTTCCACAACCTGACCAGGTGAACTCGGACTCAACTCGCCAGACTCACCTCCATCGTCTTCAATTGTCACAGATTCACCGCCAAACCGGACTTGTTTCACAGCTGAATCGTCCGTGGACTCGGTTGGGAACACTGGGTCGAGTTTAAACCCGTCCTCTTTGAAGCTCAACCCACAGACCCTTATCTCATCGTCACCATTGTTATTTGTCTTCAACTGCTTGAACCTTTCTTCAACACTGGGCAGCCCCTGCAAGACATTCTCTACAAGAAAATCCGAACCCCCGCAATTCTTGAAGACGGGATGCTTCAACAATGTCTCTGCCGAGGGCCTCTTTGATGGGTCTTGCTGGAGACACGAAACCAGCACGTCTCTGAAAGGCTTGGAGAGATTCTTGAGCTTTGAAGGAGAGGGGAGAGACAGAGGAGGGCGTCCATGGGCCAATTCTAATGCAGTGATCCCTAAGGACCATATATCAGCCTTTATACCGTACCCCTGTTCTGAGTGTACGCAATACAGAGCGTCCGTTTGCTGAATTGAACTCCAAGAATCGTAGATTGATGGCAACACTCCAAAGTATGCAAGCTTCACCGACCCATTTGAGTCAATGAGGATTTTACCGGCATTGATGTCTTTGTGAGGTTGTTGTTGGCTGTGAAGATAGGACAAGGCGGTTAGAGTTTCTTTGAGAATTATGGCAATGCAGGGCTCGGGTAGGCCGTCTGGGAAGGAATAAGACATTATGGATTGTAAAGAACCGGCGGACATGAATGGCATCACCACCCAAAGGCGATAATCAACCTGGAAGGAACAGTGAGCGCTTAGGATATTTGGGTGGGACAGAGGCGGTGGGTTTGATTGCCACCGCCATGATTGATCAACATCGATGATTTTGATTGCCACCACCGTGGAGTTCATGGGCAGGCAGACCGCCTTGTAAACAGAAGTGCTAGCACCAACACCAGCTTCATCAAGAATCAAGTAGTACTTTGAGTCCAATGGGTATTGGACGATCCTTTTAGCCTCTTCTTCTTCTTCGTAAGCCATGGAATCGCGTACTGATGATCTTGGATGGGTTTGTTGGATTTGTTTTAATGGGTTTAATTCTTGGATAAGGCGGGATAATGAGAGCAAGACGATGACATATATATATATATATATTATGAAAAGGATGGGGAAAAAAGAAAGTAGGGAATTTAGAGGTTTTCTGGTGCGAGTTGAAAAACAGAGACGGTTAGACCGGTAACTGCTCTGGAAGAGGCTGACGTGGCAGGCGGTTAATTCTCTCTGTATCAGCTAACGACTTTGCTAGTGGGAAGATCACAAATTTGACAAACATATATAATCATATGCCAATGTAGGGAAAAATATTGCTCCACTGATCGATCTCCTGGGGTTTCATATCTTAAAGGAAGATCAAATGACTATGATTCCTCGAGTAGTGCCACCATAAGTCCCTCATATAAACGCTCCGTTGAAGATGCTCTTAAGAAGCTTAAAAATCATTTTTAGTACCTGAAAAATTGTGTCAAAGAACAAGTCAGTCCATTTGGCGACAAATTCAAAAAGTATTTCTTTGACTTTTTGTTCTTAAAAAAGGTCATAACACACCCCAGAGAAATGATTAAAAATGAAGTTTCTTCTAAAAAGCTTTTTCTAGCTTTAAAAACTCTATTGTCCAACACAAGACTTAGCAAAAGTGCATTTGAAGCTATGATTATATATTGGTTCAATTGACTGTATCTCATTTTGCCATAAAACATGATTATATTTAGTGTTGGATGCAGCCTTGAATTTTTTTTTGGGTGTTAGAATATTTTATACGATTCTTTAGGGTTTATTCCCTACCTTAATTAATATATGTTTCTTACTTATTACTTATAGTCTCTCTATATATAGAGGTCTCTATAATCACATCAAATATAGAAGATTCAATACAATTTAGTCCATTATATGTTTCCGCTCTCTATTCTCTCTCTCATTCTTCCGCTCTCCAATATTTTTAACATGGTATCAGAGCCACTTTAAATTGATTCATCTAAAATTTAATGCTGATTTTAGTGTCACGTCAAAGAGTGTATTTAAGAGTAGAATGCCTCAAGTTGTTTAAGCGGGGGGATGCCCCACGATTACCCACACTGGATCAATATTTTAAGGTTGACCAATATATATATATATATATATATATAACTTATTTGCTGTAAAAAGATTACAATAATTTGTTCAATGGTCCAGATTTAATTTTAAGTTTTCATTTGACATACTGTGCATATTTTCATTTATTTATTTTTAAATTTTTTTTTATCACCTAAACCAAATCTAAAAAGAAAATATTAGAATTCCTAGCATCCAACATAAAAAAATTAAAAAATTAAAAAAAATTAAAAAAAATTAAAAATTTAAAAATTTAAAAATTTAAAAAAAAATGTTATTTCACCAATTATTTTAAAAGTTTAAACTTATAAAAAATGTATAAATTTAATAAATATTTAAATTAATATTCTAATACGCACCCTCACAATTTTCATTTTAATCAAGAGGTGATGCAGCATGACTTAGTGGGCTGGAACGAAGAACATCAATAAGGAATGGACAGGTAGTTATAGATCTTGATACGATCAAAGGATCTAAGAAATCTTCTTAAACCACTAGAGATTCTCTAGGGTTTGAAAGAAAATAACGAAGAAACTCAACTCTGAGTATTCTTATTGAACAAAACTCAATCATAAACAACAACTGCATTCTAAGGTCTATAAAGTATGTATTTATAGTCCCCCAAACCCAAAACCTAATCAATGTACGAAATTAAATCGAATTGAAACTCTATGGCACCCGTCCAAACGGAACAAGCATTATTTCGTCTAATCTACATCAAGAGGTTAACCCCTTTTTTTCTTTTTTTTTTGGCAAACCCATATGAGTTAGGACCAAGCATTATTCTTGTCTAATCGGGCTAACTTCTCAAATTGCATTTGACAACCAAGAGATGATCACCTATGATTTAAATTTGTTATGAGTACACTTACAAGTGTTGAGAATAAAAACGGTTTGTGAGTTTTTACTAATAGTATATATATATTTCTTTTTTTTTTGGCAAACCCATATGAGTTAGGACCAAGCATTATTCTTGTATAATCGGGCTAACTTCTCAAATTGCATTTGACAACCAAGAGATGATCACCTATGATTTAAATTTGTTGTGAGTACACTTAGAAGTGTTGAGAATAAAAACGGTTTGTGAGTTTTTACTAATAGTATATATATATATATATTTGAACATCATTTTAGCCCAAAAATTTAAACTAATATGTTTAGATTTACTTGGGTATATTAACTACACTTTTTTCTTTTTCTTTTTTTTTTTTTCTTTTTTTTTTAATATTTTCTCAACGTGAAACTTAACCCCCACAAGTATATTCAAATCAAAACGGAAACTAGTTTTATTAGAATCAAATGATCACCCACAAGACTAACAATAGGCCCAATCACTCCCTACTGAAGGTATGAAACAGAGGTATACCAAAAGAAAGGAAAATTTTCAGCTCTCTAATTAGAAAAGAAATACACAATCTTCAATCAGCAGCACCAGCACCAGTGTCATGTGACTCATGTGAATCAGAAATTTGAAGCTCGAGAAGACTCGGCTCATCAGAAATTTGAAGCTTAAGAAGACTCAACTCCACCTCCAACTTCAACTTCCTCTCTTTCACATTCTTCAACTCAGCCCTCTGCCACTCAATAAGCTGAGCCATCTCCTCCAAGCTCCTCTTCATCGCCACTAGACCCACCGGCACCGCTTCCCCACCACTATAACAACCCACTTGGGCCGCCTCTTCCAAACCCTGACCAGGTGAACTCGGAATCAACCCGCCAGACTCACCTCCCTCGTCTTCAATTATTACAGCTGAATCGTCGGTGGACTCGGTTGGGCACACTGGGTCAAGTACAAACCCGTCCTCGTTGACCCTAATCTGTTTTATACTCTGCCTCGCTGAGTCACCCTCCTCCTCCTTCTCATCATCGCCATTGTTATTTGTCATCAACCGCTCAAGTAAATTAATCTTGCTTTCCTTGAACCTTTTTTCAACACTAGGCAGCCCCTGCAAGACATTCTCTACAAGAAAATCCGAACCCTTGCAATTCTTGAAGAAGGGATGCTTCAACAATGTCTCTGCCGAGGGCCTCTTTGATGGGTCTTGCTGGAGACACGAAACCACCATGTCTCTGAAAGGCCTGGAGAGATTCTTGAGCTTTAAAGGAAGGGGGTGAGACAGAGGAGGGCGTCCATGGGCCAATTCTAATGCAGTGATTCCAATGGACCATATATCAGCCTTTATACCATACCCCGGTTCCGAGTGTATGCAATTCGGAGCGTCCGCTTGATGAGTTGAACTCCAAGACTCGAAGATTGATGGCAACACTCCAAAGTGTGCAAGCTTCACCGACCCATTTGAGTCGATGAGGATGTTACCGGCATTGATGTCTTGGTGAAGTTGTTGTTGGGTGTGAAGATAGGACAAGGCGGTTAGAGTTTCTTTGAGAATTATGGCAATGCAGGGCTCGGGTAGGCCGCCTGGGAAGGAATAAGACATTATGGATTGTAAACAACCCGCGGACATGAATGGCATCACCACCCAAAGGCGATCATCAACTGTGAAGGAACAGTGAGCGTTGAGGATATTTGGGTGGGACAAAGGTGGTGGCATTGATTGCCACCGGCATGATTCAAAACGATCGATGACTTTGATTGCCACCAGCGTGGAGTACAAGAGCGGATTGGGCAGGTAGACGGCCCTGTAAACAAAAGAGCTAGCACCAACACCAGCTTGATCAAGAATCACGTAGCGGTTTGAGTCCAATGAGTATTGGGGGACCCATTTTGGCACTTCTTCTTCTTCGTGAGCCATGGAATCGCGTACTGATGATCTTGGATGGGTTTGTTGGATTTGTGTTTACTGGGTGTAATTATTGGATAAGGCGGGATAATGAGAGCAAGACGATGATATCTATATATAATAGATGTTATGAAAAGGATGAGGAAAAAGAAAGTCGGGAATTTAGAGGTTTTCTGGTGCGAGTTGAAAAACAGAGACGGTTAGAACGGTAACTGCTCTGGAAGAGGCTGACGTGGCAGGCGGTTAATTCTCTCTGCATCAGTTAACGACTTTGCTAGTGGGAAGATCACAAATTTGATAAACATTCCACCGCGCTATTCACTTCATTTATTTTTTAAAATAATTAACATCAAAACATTCGCACTTTTATATCACATCATTCACTTTTTATTATTATTCAAATAAAAAAATCACTAAAAAACAAAATCTTTCCACTTTTCAATACGACTTTTTTATTTTCCTACATCAGTCATTATTTTCTTTTTCTTTTTAATATTTTTAACTATGAACAGTGTCGTGGGGGTTGTTGTTGTTCGCCAAACACCCTCATAATCATATGCCAATGTAGGAAAAAATATTGCTTCACTGATATGATTCCTCGAGTAGTGTCACCATAAAGTACCTCATATAAATGCTCCGTTAAAGATGCTCTTAAGAAGCTTAAAAATCAATTTTAGTACCTGAAAAATTGTGTTAAACAAAAGGTTAATCCGTTTGGTGACAAATTCAAAAAGTATTTCTTTCACCTTCACTTTGTGTTCTTAAAAAAGGTCATAACACACTTTAGAGAAAAGATTAAAAATGAAGTTTCTTCTAAAAAGCTCTTTCTAGCTTTAAAAATTCTATTTTCCAACATAAGACTTGGCAAAAGTGCAATTGAAGTTATGATTATATCTTGGTTCAATTAAGTGTATCTCATTTTGCCATAAAACATGATTATATTTAGTGTTGGATGCAGCCTTGAATTTGTAGGTCACCTGCTGTACTTCACGTTTTCCTACCCAAGTATTTTCAAAGATGTTAAAGATAATGAGCAAAAGAATAAATAAGATGGAAACAGGGAAATGAAAAATTTTCGATTTTCTTATTCATTTGGTGATTGACATAAATAACATCATCACCAACAAAACAAGGCATAAATAACCTCAAAGATCAACCTAAAACGAACTGTTTTTAGGTCACCAAGCTTTAAGAGCTATTCTCAGTTCTCACAATCAATGGGAACAACAGAAAAAAAGAGAATCAGTTGCAAAACAAAAGCGTTAGATCTATTTTTGGGGCTAGCCCTCCTATCTTTCTTTTAATCCCTCTGAACTTCCATTGGAAAATTGGAGAGGTCAGGCTCCTCCAAATTTTGCTGTTCTATTTACTCAAGTTTTCTTCAAGCCTATCTATTGCGGCACCGACACCACTTCTCGCCCTTTGATCTGAATCAGGGTGAGCAGCCATATTACTTTCATTTGCTTTCTCTATAAGCTTCAGTTGGAGCCAACCTGTCACAAAATGCATTTTTTAAAAAAAAAATTGTAAGTTCTACAGTTTTCACTGTACTTATGCTGTCAATTTTCAATTTTGTTTTCCTCGTCATTTAGAGCTTCAAGTTATTCTGCCAATATAAAACAATGTATTTATCAAATGTTGCACTAATATGATTGGGCAAAAAATCCCCTGAGAATGCTCAAGTGACAGTCAAGCTTAAACAATTGAGATCACTTTGACAAGAAACAAATTTATGGTTTTCTCAAAAATTCTGGTAGAGGACTGGGGCTACTCTAGCAGCTTGTGTTTAAATATTATGTAAATGACAGTAGAGTGATTGTACTCAGGTTCAATGTCTTATCAGATAACCAAACGGCCACAACATTTTTCAAATTGAAGGCTCAGTAACAGCATCTAAGGAAAAAATCTATTACCTATAGGGAAACAAATCGCTGCTCCCAGAACTGAACCCAGCACAACATTCCTTGCACGCCAAAGGAGTGATCCTGGCACTAATATGGAAGAGATAGAAAAGTTGGTCACAGAGCAGACTGCAATTCATCAATCTGTTTCTCATATTCAAGGCATTAGACTTCTAAATAATAGATAGTAAAAATGGAAATTATATGAGGAACTATAAAGTGACTGCATATAATTTTTGTAAACCAAAACCCCACAATCAGTGAGTCAACACTTCTGATGCATGGGTTTCTGACTCCTTACTGATTAGACCAAATGTCGCAGCAGTGGCTGAACCAGCTCCAACAACATTGAAAACGTCGTGCACGCCACGTTTCTCTGCAAGCAAATCCTGTAGACCGCAGAACGCAGCAGTGAACATTCCAAGGCGCACTCCACCAACTATCGAGCCACGAGTGACTCGAATGAACCTCTTCTCCATTGCATCTCTCATTAATCGATGCTGCTCACGCTTGTCCGGCGTGCTCCCTAACTTCAACATTACTTCCGCATCCTTGCTCTGCCAAATCAATGCAAAGTTCTCAAAAGTGTCATGAAATGTGATTTCAATATGTTCCAGAAAATGACAGCCATTTGGATGAACAGAAAAATCCATTATCTGACAACAGTCAATACCAAAAAATTGTAGACAAATTATAAAGAAAGATTAAAATGTTAAACCCAGAAATAAGTACCATTGCACATGGACCTTTTCTTTTTCTTTTTTCTCTCTCTTTCTCTCTACTGTTTTTTTGGTTGGGAGGTTGTGTTGAAGAGGGCTGGAATTAAAGTAATTCAGAAGTGAACGGCTTGCAAAAAAAAGGTACAAAGTACAAAATGAACATGGAGGATTGTCTTCCAAATTACATCCATGTAAGTAACATGTTAATCATTTCACCCTTTTTTTTTTTTTTTATAAGCTTCGAAGAAATTGCCATATCATTTGTCAAACTTCCTGCAAGAACATACTAAACATCCAGCTCATTTAGAAATTATGCTACAGGGAAAGCACATCTATACTATTTATTAAGAGAGACGAGGATCTGGTTCGGCCTCTTGCATTTTCAAAAATTATACTTAAATGCAACCCACTGCTTTCCAGTGACCATCCTGCTTATAACCGATCCACCAAATACCATGAGCATAGCGCATGCCGCCATGCAGTATTGGTTGTAGCAGAGGGTACAATGATGCCAAACATATCTGACTAGTTTATATTTTTTTCACTAGTAATCTGACTAGTTTATATTGAAAACTCAAAAGGTTAATTTTTAGCAGAGGGTACAATGATGCCAAATATATCTGACTAGTTTATATTTTTTCACTAGTAATCTGACTAGTTTATATTGAAAAATCAAAAGGTTCATTTTCAAAATGTTAATATCTAATCTTTAGCAGGCTAATTACTTATCTGGATATGAACAAGCAAAAATCTGCTCTCCTACTCATTCACCTCTTGTCTTCATTATTATGAATTATTCATGTCTGAGCAGGATGGAGATTAATTTTTACATTCTTTAGTTGATCAAACACACTCATCCATTATAAGCATGCACAGTGAGTATCATTTTGAGTTCAAACTTACAACAGAAGCAGCTGCCTCCTTACTGCCTCCATACATCATGCCTGCAAACACTCCAATGACAGTTGCTGTGCCCCAATTGACAGTTCCAGCCATCCTGGGAGTATTCTGATCGGGGGGAGATGAGATTAACCATTAGACATTAAACAAGAGTCATGTAATTATGCATTGCATTACTTACGTATCTAAAGGCATATACCTACATATACAAGAACCCACAAGGATAAAAGAGACGATATGGAGTTCCCACTCCCCTAGAGATACCGAATATAGAGCAATCAATTTTAGCCACACACATTGACAGGGAAAACCTCCATGACTGGAATGGTATGAAATCCAGAACGAATGCAATTGAAAAAACGACCTCAATAACAATTATAGAAAAATTGAATCTCCTAACCTCCCTAAGCAATATGAAAAGCACAACAGCTTAATTCAAGCCTTTGTTCAATAACCCAAATACAAAGACACCAAATTTTGAGTTAAAGAGACTAGCAAAGACCACCAAATTTCAACTACAAATGAACATTAGGAACACGATAATAGCAAAAAATGAAACAAATTTTACAAGAAAACAACAGAGCTAGGGTTCCTGGATTCAATACTTGAATTTAACATCAAGATTTCCACGAATAACATATTGGTAATAGGGTAATCTCCTAAATTCAATCAGGATTCGATCGAGGGTTTAAGTGAAAATAACTATTTCAAGTTTAGTAATAAAATAAGAGAAAATCTAAGTGGTGAATGGTGAAAGAAACTCTTACATTCGAAACGGTTTCTTCAGATTTTTCTAGAGCTTCCATGATCGAAGATGCTTTTTTCTAGACAACCTCTCAAGGAGGAACGAATTATTTGGCCGCCGAGAAGTTAAAAAAAGAAAAAGAAAAAGAAAAAAGAAAAAGGATTTATTGTCCCAGCAACGAATATTGAAATGGTAAAAGTTTTGAGTTTTCCCTCAGTTTCTCGGCAACCAAACAGAACTATCAATGGACCATGAGAGGAGTACACGTCATTCTATACTACACAGCCCCTGCAGTTCACCGAGTGCGGTGGCATGGTAGAGAGAAAACGACCGAATTGCTCTCGTCGTTTACTTGAATGACAATTATGTTCTTTTTTACTTTTATAGTCTTTCCTTACTCCATGGGAATAAGCATTTTCATAATAAAATTTATAAATTTAATAATGTATATATTTTCACATAATAAATATGTTATTATATATTATTTAAAATTTGGGGAAATTATCATTTCCCCCTATAAGCTACCATGCGATGACTATTTCCCTACATCAATTACCAACTTTACATTACGATCTCGTCAAACTACTATTTTGTTACCAAAATTCTCCTTCCGTTAGTCAATGTCGTTAAGTCGGACGGTTAATCATACTGTTCACGACACTGTTCCATCAGTCAACAACACTGTTCATGATACTGTTCACGCATGTGATGGGTTGAATGTCAGACTTAATGGCATTGACTGATGGAGGGGGATTTTTGATAATGAAATGGTAGTTTGATGGGGTCATAATATAAAATTGGTAGTTGATAGAGGGAAATGGTCACTGCATGGTAGTTCATGGGAAAAAGGATAATTGTCCCTTAAAAATTCTAAATAACGTAACACTGTATACAATATTAAAAATAACAAAACAAAATATAAACTAGGAAATGGGTCATCTCCCTTTCTTCTTAAATGAAAAACACTTTCTAACAATCATGTTTGTAATCAATTTAATATACACATGTTCTAAGCTATATTTATAGATATTTTTCATTTATTTATTTATTTTTAACTTTGGTGCTTAAGAATATGTTTGTAATCAATTTACTGATTCCTTCTTTTATTTTTGCCAAAAGATTATATTAATTTGATACTTAGTTTTTTTTCCTTATTTTTTCTCATGTGTTTAATTTTTAATGTATTTGTCAAATGGAGAATATGCAACACCCCTAGCACATGAAGGCCAGGCTTGTTAACCTCAACACTTATAATGTATAAACCACTATGAGGTATGTCATGAAAAAATAATTCTTATAGAAGCACAAGGTTACCCATTAAAATTGTGGGAAACTTCATTTAATTATCTTGAATTTTCATCGTTCTCTTCCTAAAGTTTATAAACTCTCAATTTAGATATCAAACTTTAAAAAGTTTACAATATTACTATTCCTATTAGGGTTTGGGTTTAAAGGCTAGAGGCAACTCCAATCATAAGTAAAGACTATATTCTCAACGCTCGACGAGCTAGACATGTCGACCAAAGGAATGGGGGAGTATTATTGGTGTGGATATAAATACTCACCATAGGCCCACTCAAACAATCTATACATGAAAAATAATCATAGGGCTATAAGTCTGTCACGTGACAAGCATTTAAAGACCATATTCGAGAGTCTCTCTTTAAAAGAGACACATTCCCAAAAATTACGTAGACACTCACATTCTCCCCTCTCTGTGTCTCTTTTTATTCAGTTTTTCCTCTCAAGATCCATTTACCCACTTAAGCATTTGAGGCTTTTCAGCCACCCATAGGCCAGTAATTTCCCAATGACTTTTTGCTCTGATTTGTAGAAGCCCTGTCGCCTAACCAACTGTCCAAAAATCTCCTCTAAGATGTTTTGATTCTTTTAGGCTCAATATCAATGACATGCACATTTAAGCCCAACACTTTGGGCCACTCACATTCTAAGCTTGGCTAAGGTAAGGTTTCTACAGAATTAATGACAAAATTGGGGTAAGATGAACGTTTTCAATTGCAACATTGGAATCACTTCATTGTTAAAGTCATAGAGAAGCACCATACATACTTGATTATAAAGCAACCCATCAATCTGTCAATGCAAAAAAGCAAACTAAAGCTAGAAAATCCTCATGACCCTAAAAAAAGACACAATTCTGCACCAAAAAAGAGAAGGAAAACCCATAAACAAAGCCAGATTCCTCAACACTCCATGTGAATAAAGCCCCCCCCATAAATCAACATGCCCACAGCGCTACATATCTAAGCAAAGAATCATTGCCACCTCCACCCAACCTCCACTGATCATCACAGCCATGGCTACACACATCTTCACCACCCTCCACCACCTCTTGAGCTTGGCATTGATGATCCCACTGATTTCCGGCGCCACCGTGAACACGTGCAGATCATATTGCGGAAACATAACCATCGACTACCCATTTGCGCTTCAATACGGCTGCGGCCACCCCGGCTTCCGGGAGCTCCTGTTTTGCATGAACGATGTGCTCATGTTCCACATAAGCTCCGGCTCCTACCGGGTCCTGGAAATCGATTACGCCTATCAAGCACTTACCCTGCACGATCCCCACATGTCAAACTGCGACGCCATTGTGCTCGGCGGCAAAGGCAACGGCTTCGCCGTCGAGCCGTGGCGGTCGCCGTACATGAATCCGATCTCCGACAACGTTTTCATGCTTATAGGCTGTTCGGCTCGGTCGCCGCTCTTCCAAGGATTCCCCGGAAAGCACTTGCCGTGTCGTAACGTCTCCGGGATGAGCTGCGAGGACTACTATGGGTGCCCCGCGTGGGACCTGGTGGGTCACAGGGCGGCGGGCTCTTTGTACGGCTCGAGCCCGCCGGAATGTTGCGCCGTGCCGTTCGAGGCGATCAAGGCTATAAACCTGACGAAGCTCGAGTGTGAAGGGTACACCAGCGCGTACAGTCTCGCGCCGCTGAAGGTCGATGGGCCTGGTGGATGGGCCTATGGCATACGTGTGAAATACTCGGTCCAGGGGAACGATGATTTCTGTGGCCCGTGTGAGGCCACCGGTGGCACGTGCGGATTTGGCACGGATGGGATTAGGCAAGTATGCATGTGTGGCAGCTTGAATTCCACATCAAATTGCGATTCAGGTTAGTCAATAATTGTAAATACAAAATTATTTTAATTGTCTTTACAATTTTAGGCTCCCTGTAATACTTTTAACGAAATTATTTTTCCAAAAAAAAAAAGATTTTTAAAAAAAATATTTTTCAAAGTATTACTTATTAAAAATGAGCGACAACAGAAAACGGCCGACAACTTCCGACATGAAAATGAGAAATTCAGAGACTGAAATCATATTTTTACCTGGTTATTGAATTGATCAATAATACTTTAATATTATAATTATAATCGTGATCACAATCACAATCAACAATATTATTACTCTAATCATCATCATAATCAATATTAAATCTATATTATTGTTGCATATATATATATATATAAATATATGTGTGTGTGTGTGTGTGTGATCCTTTTTATCAAATTTTTGTTGGGATATTGAAGCTTTCTCTAAGTGCTGTTTGGAATAATGTGCAGTCAAGTCATCATCAAGCAGAAGGACAAGGTCTATGGTGGAGCCATTAGCAGGTAGCTTTTTAGATGCACATGACCAGTACTTATAAGTAATCTCGATAGGAATGATTAAATAGTAGAATTAATTTGATACATTTTTTCATTCTGATAAATCAGATTAATTTACACTTGATATCATCAAACATAAGTACATCAATTTGTAACAAGTTCGTAGTAAAATTTAGAGGAAATTATATACACTTACCATGAATTATTACCCTATTTGCAATGTCCTTCAAATTTTAAAAAGTTACAATGCGGAGAGTTATTCTACTAGCTCCCTTCAGTTGTTTGATTTTTTATTAAATCCTGACCGAAGAAGCAAAAATGATGAAAATATCCCTTTGTAAAATAAAAAAAATTAAAAAAAAAAGGACCTACGACCAGTGACCCACCGCCCGGTCGTGAGTCGACTTATAGATTTTTTTTTTTTTAATCTAAGGGCAAAGTTGTATTTTTATAAATGTACGAGTATAACTGACTTTTTACATGACGTGATGCGTTAGCCATCTAAATTAATGGAAAAATTTAACGCTAGGGGTGATTGAAAAGGGTAGTAGAATAGCTCTCCACATTACAACTTTTTAAAAGCTTAGAAAGACATTGCAAATAGATAAATGCTATACAAACTCCCGCTTTTACAGTCTCAAGTGTTTACTCTCTAATGTGACAGTTATAAAAATATAGTAAGCAAGTGAGAATAAAAAAATTGTAGTGAAAAGTTAACATGGCAATTGATAATCGTCACATAAAAGAGTAAGCACCGGGAAGTGTAAAAATAAAAATTTGTGTAACATTTTTCTTGCAAATAAGGTGCAAAATTATTTTCCCTAAAATTTATAATAACCAATCACTGCACATGAAGCTACTTGTTCAGTTTTGCTTTCAATCTTTACTGTTGAGCTATTGTCTATCTAATTTGAATATTATTTTCTTTTGTAGGACTTTTTATGGGCATGTTAGTATGGGTGACAGCCAATCAAAATTGAAGTAGAGGTCCAACGTCACCATCATATATATATATATATATGCATCTCCCATCTCATGTAATGTCATTTTTACACATACATGGAGGTCTTGCACAACACACACACACGAGATAGCGAGAGGTGTGAGAGATGAAAGCATATTTTTAGAAGTTTATGCTTTTTTTATTCATACATGATAAAAGCCACTAAATTTTTGAGCTTGAGTTAAAAGGATGGGGAATTATTTTGGTGAAAGATTATAAGTACATTATCAAAATCTGAGTATAAAGTTTGATAGCATTTGTTACTTCATTTTCTTCTTCTCTTTTCTTACTACATTTTCTTCTTCTTTAGTTTTTCTAATCTTTAGTTTGAGTTATTATAAATGTTAGATCTACTAAAAATTCACAACCTCCACTAGCTACGCGTGCCTCCTGCTGTATTGTTGGCCGCCGCTCAACCATCCACTAGCTCCCTCCCTTTGATATCGCAGATCTCTTCCATCACAACACTTCTAGCTCCTTTTTCTAGAGTCCTTTTGGTCTACTAAAAATTTCATATCTGAATATCGACCTAAAAAAAAAATCAAATTTTGGTGGTTCTCTACCTCATCGCTTCAAATGGTGTCTCCTCCGCTACTGTATAATTAACTCTTAGTCTTATAAATTGGTGAGGAGCTAAGTTAAAATGGGTTTCTTTTGTTATTATGCACACCTATTGTGTGCCGTTACAACTAGCTTTACTATGAGCATTTTCAATTGTCTTCTTTGTCGTCAAGAATCCTCTTTGAAGCTTGTAGCTGGATTGCTATCAATATTGGATTTTCTTTTTGGTCTTTATATTTTGGATTCTGTAATTTTTTGTTTTTATAACTGTAATATTTATTTGTACTAATCTAAAAAAATAAAAATCAACACTATTTTCATCTTTATGTTATATTAGAACACTTTTTTTTTAAAAAAAAAAAAAAAAAAACTTATAAAATGCATTAACAAGCGAATTCAACTCACATTTTATTTTGAGGAAAATATCCATAATAGGAATGGTAAATTTTGACGCAACCTACGAATTTAGTATAAAATTGGTGGGTTGGGGTTTGATATAACAAGTTTGGGTTACTAGTGGGTCGACCCACTTGATCAATTTAATAAATGGGTTAATCTCTAGTCAACTCGCTTATTCTATGAGTAATATGTTTATAAAATCGGGTTTTTTTATTTATTTTTTACAATAATACCTATTTTGGAGGATCATTGGTCATTATACACTTTTATTTCCAGATTGTGGCTTAGCCCGCCAAATTAGGCAAAATATGTAACATCAGGAGCGGGCCAAGGATTTATATTATGGAGGGATGAACTTACCTAAATATATAAAGGGGAAAAGACAATATACTCTGTAATGTTTCACCTCTTTTTCAATTCGACCTCCAATATTTAAAATTTTATAATATATCCTAATCAAGTTCTGAATTTATCCATGTAGCCCATCAGTTAGAGAATTCTGTCTTCTCTAACGGAAATTGAAGCACGTTCGATACATGTGATTATTTAGTTACGAACCTTCCGAAATTGCCCCAGGTTCACAGGGTGAAATTCCGAAGCTGCCCAGGTACACTTTCTGCCTCCCAACCCTATCCTTAATCTGGCCTACCAAACTCCGAAAGCTCTCGATCAAGCTCCTCTTTCCGGCGCACAACTCCAAAAGCTGCACCAACCAACTCGACCAATTCACCAAAACTTAGACCATTCAGCTTCTTCCTAAACTCTCGTTTGTCGCCGAGAAATCGTCCTCCCCAACAAAACGCATAATCTCGCCCACCAACTTGTATATCTTTTTATTGCTTTTGTTCTGATCTCTGTAACTTCCATATATTCAATGGAATAGCCACAAATTGATTTATTCTACAAAAAACCATATTCAATGTCTAGTGTACTGTGTAGCATCAGAACACGAAGAAAATGTGTAACAAGTGGCCCCTATTTTGGATGGGTAGAACAGGGGTGAACAGAGAAATAATAATGGCAAGGAAGATGAGTACTATTTACTTGGCATGCATACTCTTTACTCATGCCGATGACGGTGTAGTGTATAGCATTACTCTAAGGCAAGACATTCAATAAGGCCATCTTGAAAATCAACCCTCAAAATACCCGACTAATGGGATCAGATGACCTATCCATAAACCATGGTTTTTCCAAAAGGTTAAATTTTATCTTTCTCTCCCTCTCGCACCAAACTACCTTCGGGCTAACAATTCGGATTAATGCGTTGAAATTGGGTTGACTCACTTGACGTGTCAAGCAGGTAAGTGTCAATTATAACATGATTTGTTTAGTTAAGCAGGTTAAAGCCTTTAACCTTAATAATATAACCCACTTAAATAAGCAAATAACACACCACAACCCTTTTAATAAATAGATCGTGTTGGGTTGGGTCCAAACCTAAGGTGGATTTTCATGGTGGCCAAATTATTGGTGCATGCTATGTCAGCAATTTTGACATGCACGGCCAGCAACATGCCATATTCTTTTATTGGTGCCACATTTTTTTGGCCAAATTATTGGTGGCATTCTATGTCAGCAATTTTGACATGCATGGCCAGTAACATGCCACGTCCACTCTACTTTTTTTTTTTTTTTTTTTAAGTCTCTTTCTCTCTCTTTATTTTCCCCACTTTTTGGCCTATATATATCTATATATATCAAAAAATCATAAGTGGTGAAAGAGACTTTAAAAAAAGAAAAAATAAAAGAGAAGTGGTTGGGACTTTGATGTGGATCCTGATTCGAGTCCTTGTGTCTCTTTCTTTATTTTCCCCACTTTTTGGCCTATATATATATATATATATATATATATATCAAAAAATCATAAGTGGTGAATGAGACTTTAAAAAAAGAAAAAATAAAAGAGAAGTGGTTGGGACTTTGATGTGGATCCTGATTCGAGTCCTTGTGTCTCTTTCTTTTAGTATCGGAAGTGCTACAATTAGGGACGTAGCCAGCTTTGAGAATCGGCAGGGGCCATGGTTGAAAAAATTTAATGGGCAAGGACTCATTAGCAAAATAAAAAAAAAAAACTATAAAAAATCGTTTTTAATTACCCTAAAAAAAATAAAAAATAAAAATTGTCATTCAGGCCAGGCCCCCTTTTCCTACAATGCAATAAATTTCTTACAATTGGCCTATCTAATTCTTATGTGGCAAAGGGCACATGGTCATTTGCAATTTTTTATTATTTAATTTTTTTTTAATTTTTTTTATTATCACAATTGGTCGAGCTACTCTGTGGGCCACATCTAAAAATGACTACCTTAAACCGTCGATCTGACGTGACCAAAGCCACTCCTAAGCTAAACTGGGGTGGGGACCACCGGCCACCCCTTTTTTAATTTTTTTATCAATCTTTTTATATTCTAATTTTAATTTAAAAATTAAATAATAAAAAATTGCAAATGGCCATGTTCCTTTTCGTCATAGAAATTAGATGGAGCCGAAAAATTTATTGCATCTTAGGCTCGTAGCATTTCCCTTTAGTATCCCTTGGAAGATTCTGCGACTTCGGTTCCATATAGCAGGTACCCAAAACAGGCAAGTTGATAAGTGGGACCCTCCTGATTTTAAAAAGATAAAGGTTGGCTTAGTATAAGGGGAAAAATAAAAATTCAAAATCACCCTGTTCCACTAATTTGCAATAGCAAATTTGTCATAGCAATATACATTAATTTTAGAATATAATAAAATAAAAATATCAGTTATTTATTTATTTTTTTCAAATTTGTAATAGCAATAGTATTACTCTTTACATCCATTTGTTACTCTTATTTTAAATCGACTCATATAACTTGTTTGAAGTAACTCATATAAAAAAGCGAAATGTTAGGTGTTTTCTTCATCTTAGATGAATATCATTTTGAAAAATGATATTTAGTAGACGTTTATATGACTGTTGTACAACTATGATGATGTGACAGTAAATATCAATCATTGATTTTTTTTCTTTTTACAAGCATAAAAAAGTTGATTTTTATTACTACATCATCATAATTGTATGACAGTCGTACGAGAGTCTACTAAAATTACATTATTCTATTTTTTTTTTAAAAGGAAAATGCGAAATGTTTTCCTAGTATTCTTATTGTGTTCTCGTAGTCATAAATGAATATTATTTTCTAAAAATGAGTGACAGAAATAAGAGCTATTTTCTTTTTTTACTTTTTAGAAGATAATATCTACTCAGAACTAGGAAAACATCAAGAAAATAATACTAAGAGAGTACCTAGCATTCCTATTAAAAAAAAAAAAAAATTAACCTAAGGACAACACCTAATATATTCCTATCAAAAGTCACTTAAAAGAGTAAATAGAACTTTTGCATCATTTTATTCTTATATATGATGTGATTTTAAAATATTATTTTCTTTTAAAAAAAAATTAAAAGTCACATGACTTTTAAAAATAATAATAAAAAAATAAAAAAATCTTACTCCTAGCATTAGTAGGATAAACATATAAAGGGGTTCAACATGAAAATATCAAAAATAACGATTAAAGATTAAAAATAAATAAATTAAATCATATAATCATGAATGCCCAATTAAACCCATCAACGTGGATTGTTTCCGTCTATAATAGGTAACTCAATTTAGTAGTTCGAATCTTCATCTGTAGCCCCTATTTTGTGCAGACATTAGTTAAAAAAAAAAAAAATCAACGTGGAAATGACGACTGGCTGTGTTTCCTTCATCCTTACCAACCCTGAAAAAGACCCACCGCGTCCCAGTACGAATAACTGGCACCAGTCAGTTATGGAAAGAAGGTAATGGCAGATCGTGAAATCTCAATTTTTCACCCCCCGTGCGTCACCGTCACAGCAATAAATATAATATGATAAGCCCCATCCTCCGCACCGAACTTGCTTAATTTATTTTCAAGAGAAAGTACAAAATTCGACGAGGTCGGGTCAGTTTCAGAGGTTGTTTTGTGTTTGGGCTGTGAGCTGTAAATGGCGGTCTCCTCGTACAAATCCCCCATCTCTTTCACTTGCCGTCCACGGCTTGGTCTTCGGAACTGCCTGTTCACGCCGTCGATTCTTCACACGAGGCAGCGAAGGAATTTAGCTACGACCACTCTGGTCTCTGCTTTGCCTGTGACTGTTTCTGAGAGTTCATCCCCGCCAATTAAGTCTTTCAATAAGGTATGGATTTGGGGTTTATCTTTGAGTAATGGGATGTTTTGGTTTTTGAATTTTTTGTTGTTGTGGGTATGCAGTTGATCGAGTCGCTGATAAATCGGGTGGACTTATCGGAGGCTGAGGCCGAAGCTTCGCTGGATTTTTTGCTGAATGATACCAATGAGGCATTGATAAGTGCTTTTCTTGTGCTGCTGAGAGCCAAAGGAGAGACATATGAAGAGGTATGAGTTTCTCTTCTTTGGGGCTCTGTTGGAATCAATTTTTGTTGGTATTTTGAAAGAATTGCATGCCCCATTTTGATTGAATATCTAATAGTATATATTATGTTTTAATAAGATGAAGTGAAACTCCACAAGATTATGATATGTAAGACATTATTGGAGCTTGTTAGTACACTTGAAAGATCCTTTTGATGAATAGTACTTTAATAAGTGTTGAGTCCACACAGGGTTTTAAATGTTGAATGGCCTAAATGCTTTGTTAAACACTTAAGTCAATGCAATTTTTGTCCAAAAACTACAAAATTATGCTTAATGTTGAAACAAATGGAGACTTTGTAAAAGTGTGTAATTATGGGTTTGTAACGGCCAAGCAGGTTGTGGGATTGGCAAGGGCGATGCTCAAGCGTAGTGTGAAGGTAGAAGGGTTGGTTGATGCGGTTGACATTGTTGGAACGGGCGGCGATGGAGCAAACACAGTGAACATTTCCACAGGGGCTTCAATACTTGCTGCAGCTTGTGGTGCGAAAGTTGCAAAGGTTAACATCATTCTGCATTTATGTTTGATGCTGTGATCTTTACTGGATTGAATCTTTAGTGAATGTAAAAATCTATGAAATACTGATTGGTTAACCATTCTGCATTCAGCAAGGAAACAGGTCAAGTTCTTCTGCATGTGGCAGTGCCGATGTATTAGAGGCTCTGGGAGTAGCTATTGATTTAGAACCCGAGGTAAGTGCGTAATTAATTTGGTTTTTCAAAGTTCTGTTGATGGTCCAATCTTTACCCCCAAAAAAAGAACAGAAAGAAAAGAAATTGATGGTCCAATAGTACTCTGGTAGTCTGTTTGATTGTGTGGGCTTCAGAGAAGCTTCTTGTGTAGGGAGAAGCACATGTTGAATGCGACAAGGAGATTAGAAGTAGGCTGCACTAGACTTCATAGACAATTTAAAAAAATGATATTAAGCAAGTTGTTATTGTTATAATTTTGCAATCATAGGATGTTACCTTTTCTTATGATAGACATTTTTCATTCATTAGTGCAATGGTAATTAGTATTTCTGCCTGTGGTATTGATTCCAAACCTAGACCCTCTGAAACCCCAAGCTGCCTTACACCATTTTAAGCTAAGGCCCATTTCTTCATATACATGTAGCAGCGAACAAGAAAAAGGAAATGCAATGCCATTTTGTGTTTGGCTCAACTTATGGAATATGAAAAGAGTACCAAACTTCTGAACAAACGATTTGAGCCTATACTAATTTAGTTTCTTGTTCTTTTTCTTGACTCAGGGGGTGAAGAGGTGCTTGAATGAAGGAGGAATTGGATTTATGATGGCTCCAAGATATCACCCAGCAATGAAGATTGTCAGCCCCGTGAGGAAAAAGCTGAAAGTGAAAACTGTGTTCAACATATTGGGCCCAATGTTGAATCCGGCAAGAGTACCCTTTGCTGTTGTCGGTGTATACACGGAAGACTTGGTAAGTCTTTGTATTAAGAATGGTTGGATGGTAAAATTATTATCTTCTCTCCCAAAATTATATTTCTTGACCATTTAATTTCATTACCTGTTCTTTGTTTCTTCAAGTTCCATTAGCATTAAAACTCTTTGTGGCTGCATGGGTGTTCGTATGCATGATTAATAATCCATCCTTTATGGCTTTGGCTGTATACTATTTTCTTAGATTATTGGGTCTATGAAACAGATTGTTTTCATCTTTAACAAGTAATATGAGTATCAAAATAATTCCAATGCAGCTAAGATTGCTTAAACACCAACTCTTTGAAACACAGAAGGTCCTTTGAGCGCTATTTTTTTCTTCTCATAATAGTATCTATTACCATGCATTGTTGCTAAGATCCAACAGATGGTTGTCACTTTTTCTTCAACTACCTCTGAAGGGTAAAAGTTTTGAAAATATTGACATGTTAAAACTGATAGCGAATATGAGATTATTTCCAAGTAGTTACTATTTCTCCACGATAGTGTTAATATACTTAAGCTTATAACAAAATAGATTCTTATCAATAGAGCAATTGCTAGTAAGATTTAAGGATTTTAATTTTGACCTAATCTTGCCTGACTGGTTGATTAATAATTGACTGAGAACTGTCGAGCATTCTCTGCTTGGGCTCAGCATAGAGCTGGAGTATCTTGAATTTTGCTTCAAATAAAGTGGTTTGTTGCCAATAGAGCTTAGATGACTTAAAGCAGCAAATGATTATTCTCACTAGTTTTTTTTTTTGTAAGAGCGTGTATAACAAAACTAAAGATTATGTTTGATATCTTTTGAATAAAATATTGATTTCATTGTGTATTCTCTCTTGTATAAGGATATACAAATATATACTATTGAGGGCTTGGGGTTTACTTGTCAAATGACTAGTTGATTACATGCAGTTCATGGAATTTGTTTTTCTCATAAATGCATGCCTAAGAAGAGTATTATATTCTATCTGTTGGATAGGTCCTGAAAATGGCTAAAGCATTACAGCTCTTTGGCATGAAAAGAGCATTAGTTGTTCACTCAGAGGGCTTAGATGAAATGAGCCCCCTTGGTAAGAACCTTCTGTTTTTGAATGCTAAAGTATGCTTATTACAGAGTCAGAGGTTCTTTTTTACTTAAATCTCATAGTCAAAGATAAATAATTTGAATACAGGACCTGGGTTAATCCTTGATGTCACTCCAGAAAAGATTGAGAAGTTCTCTTTTGATCCATGTGAGAATCTTGTCCCGAATTTTTTTAGTTTGTTCATCTTTGATTAGTTGCCACATATAAGTAGTTTTGAACAATTTATTTATAGTTACTGATAAACGCATAAATGTTTGCTGGATAGTGGAGTTTGGCATTTCTCGCTGCACTCTTGATTGTTTGCGAGGCGGAGGTCCAGAGTATAATGCAGACGTATTAAAGCGTGTATTGTCAGGGGAGAAAGGGTCCATTGCTGATGCATTGGTAAGTACTTTGGCAGTTTGCTCTCCTAAAGACGTTACTTCATAAGTTGTTGCTTATGATTGAGAAACCTAATTATCACCAAAACAATTGATCAGATATTAAATGCGGCGGCTGCTTTATTGGTTAGCGGCCATGTGAAAACCTTGAGTGAAGGAGTAACTTTGGCTCGTGAAACGCAAGAATCAGGAAAAGCTCATGAGAAGCTTGATTTGTGGATCGATATTTCCAATGTGAGTAATTCTTAGTTCTACACAAAGCTTCAAACTGTGATTGACCAATGTAAATTGCTTTGATCCCTTTGGTTTGATGATTGCAGAAATCAAAAAAAGATGCAGCACCGAAGGGCGCTTTAGGCTTCAATATCAATTAGAGAGTTCGAAGATTGAAAGCCGTAAATGAAGTATGGCAAAGATTAATGTATTCGGATATGTGAAGGATTCAATTTAATGGATGCATTTATCATTATAATTCATCTTGTTGGAACAGATTGTTTAAACAATAAGAAAGTTCACTAACTATATATTGCATAACAATTTTGAATAGCCAAATTTTGTAATTGGTAGAGCTTTGTGCTACAGATTGAAAATCGAGAGATGATTATGCCAGTGTTGTTCCTCTAGATGAAAGAGATGTACAAGAATTTATGAATGCAGAATTTTGATTTTTTAAGTGTTTAAAATAGATAGTCTCACAATATGCCAGAGTTGCTGGAAAATGAAATAAGGCAATGAATGTCACTTATCAGACTCTGGAGCACAAACTACTCATAAAAATTGCTTGTGAAAACTCCTGAGATATATATACCCTTGGATATAATTTCCATTTAAAAATATTTTTTTATAAATAATTTTTTATGGATTTCTTATACTTAATAGTTACTATTGGGGAAGTTATTGTAATAGTTCCCATTTGTTATATGCTAGAAAGCTAACTTGTGATGGAATTGGAATCAATTGGTTATGTAAGTAAATAAAAATAAGCACTAATTAACGATTTCTTGATTAATCTACCCAGAGTTATTAGAATTTGTTTATAAATTCCATTCCCTATTTGTAATTTGTTGGGCGTCTATTTTTTTTTTTTTTTTCCTAATTGATTTAAAAATATGTGGTGGGCAATAATCTGAAGATGGCAACATAGAAAATCCTTGAGCAGGCTTTAAGTGGAGTCCAAGCAATTGAAGGGCTTAACGGATAAGTGTACATTTGGAAACACCGACGATTGACGAAGGCCTCAAACCACCGAAACCAACCCAATATTGCTTTTTGGATTCAAAATAAATGACAACGTGTAGAATTAGAAGGGAAACGGTAATATTCTCTCAGGCCCAATCCAGTTTAAGTCTACTACCCAGCCTAAGCAACTAAATTTGAAAATTAAAATAAAAACATTAATGAGCAACGGATAGAACTACTGAACCCAAAAGAGTCCCTAAAAGACCAAACCAATCCCTCTCACCTCTGTATATATAGACGGAGTGTCATAACATAAAAAAAGTGCCCTTTTTCATTCTTCTTTTTCTTTCATCTGTGCATTCCGAAGTGAAAGTTTCTTAGAAAACCAAACCTTGTCTTTGCCTTTTCCCACCTGTTTGATTTTTTTGTTTGCTAATTTTCCTTCTCGGAGTAAGATTTCTTGTAATCTTTGAGCAAAAAAGTGAAATATTGCAATCTTGAGGAAATAAAATCTCTGGGTTTGTGTTCTTGGAGCAATCTTGCAATCTCGGAGTGATATTTTTATGTGAGTTTGTGTTCTTAAACGAAAAGTATTCAGCCATGATTTTTTTTGACTGGAAATTGGTTGATCATTTGTCCAAGAAAAGGGACGTGCATGGTAGTTGCAAGAACCCATTTTCTTCGTGCCCAAGACAATCGGCTTCTGGTGTTATTAGCGAGGATGGAGAGGATGAGAAGCCACGGCTTGTTTTGAAGATCAAATTGCCTCCATCCCAAAACAAAGGAGAAAAGCCTTGCAAAGTTAGCGAGGACAGAGGGGATGAGAAGCCGGTACCATTACTACCAACGCCTTCAAGCGGCACAAATAATCTTGTTGAAGAGAAACCACGGCTTGTTTTCAAGATCAAACTGCCTCCATCTCTCAACAAAGAGAAGAATGATGGCAAAGATGACAGATTGGTACCCACAACTTCCAGCAACAATGGCATGAGAATTGGGTACCCTTTCAAGAAACCCATTGCTCGTTGCCCTACAAAATCTGCCTCAAGGGTTGCTACCAAGAAGCGTTTTCCAACATCTTCTACTGCTGAAAAGAAAGCTTGTCATGTTAAGAGGGCGATCAAGTTGCCAACACCAAACACCAAAGCGATAGAGTTGAATGGCAAGAGTGGAGGGCAGAGTGATCCGAAGGCATTGATCCCTTTCAATGAAGGGAAGAAAGAGAGACGTGTGATCAAGATGATCAAGTTGTCTGCACTGCGCCAAAACAAGGAGGAACGGTTGAATACTCGAGGGATGGCTGTGGAAAAAATGGATGAGAAGGCATTAGAGTTGAAACTTGAAGCCTCAAAAAGGAACCTACATCAAAGGTACCAACAAGCCCAAAGTGGCAAAAGGAAAATCGAATTGATAGATTTCAAGGACATTCCTAAGCCTGAGAATGCTCCTAAGCGATCCAAGAACCAATACAGATGCTTATAGATTAGTTTTGAGGATCTCATATTTAGTTGTTTTCCATCATCTGGGTTTTGTACAAAAATTGAGTTACATCCTGTAATATGTAAGGGAACTAGTTACTATCTTGTGTAATCATTCTTTTCAATTAAGTAAATACTTTGATCTTTTTGTCTATATATGGAATCAACTGACCTTGATATGTTTCCTTTGTGCCGCCTCTTGAATATAGTGGTTTTTATCAAAAAACACTATATACCATCTTTTTTTATATATATATATATAAAGGTTAGGTCCGCTGTTTCCTACATGTTCAAAATCTTATTTTCATATTGCTTAAAGAAGATCATTAAATTAAAGGTGTTAGAATATAGGGAAAGTATATAATATTTTCCGTATATTTCATAATTAAATTGATATCAAACCATCCGTAAAGTTCTTTGTGTTATTTTCTATATTACTTCCCTATTATTCCTCATAATTTCAACAAAGGGGATGACTTCAGCAAGTATCTATTTTGTAAATTTTGATATGGTATATTTTAACTCTTAGCATGCTTTATTATATAAAGTTTACGTATCAAACTGAACTAGCATATATATATATGCATGCTAAGATATAGGAGGCTGCTCCAACATAACAAAGAAGATCATTAAATTTTATTTATTTATTTATTTATTTTTTGTTATGCTAAGACAAAAAATTTGAAGTTAACAAGATCAAAGCATATATATATATATAATTAAGAAGATCAAATCATAATAAAGCGTTGAATGAACAGAAAAGAAAGTTTTTTGAACTGTTGGGTTAAGAAGGAAAGCCATGTGGCTGAATGAAAAGATGTAACTTTTGTGTCAAGAATGAATAAAGGCCATAGGAGAGCAAATTGATGTGCTCACAATATCACAAACGTATAGGCCGCTAGACTACCCCCTCCTTAGCCTCTGGTTAGATAGTGGCAAGGATCTCCTCTGCAATTCGGTTGTTTGTTTATCATTTCTCATAAAGCATTCCCCTAGGCTCACAATATATATCACAAATATAAAGGCTACAACATTTCAATATTGTCAAAAAAGAAAAGAAAAAAGAATGAAGGCCATTTGGGTGAATCCAAAGGAATTTGCTGTCAAGGCCAGGTGTTAGAATTTGCTTCTTCTTGCTGGCAATGAAGGGTGCTTATGGCTAACATAGCTGCTCAATTTTGTCTTGCTGTAAGATGTAGTATTTTTCAACTAAAAAATTGAACATTCGGTGCGTCTTTGGTACGTGGCAGAAAGCCTTTGCAGTTTGCACAAACATAAAGTTCTGTTTGCTGTGTTTGGGAATCAGAATATGATGAACACAACAAGGAATTTGTATGGTGTTGGCCAAATAAATCATAATTTTGGGCATGACACATACTCCTGCAACAATGTTTGAGCATATAATGAAATTGTACGAGATTGTCATTAATTGATCAAGTGTTAAATCCTTTTCTTTTTGACACACAAAATTACCGTCTTTGTATTCATCATTCTGCAACCTTGGACCAAATTGTTAGGCTCGTCATGTTTTGATATGTCTGCTTTTTAATGTCGTACCAAACAAACAAACAAACACAAAAAAAAAAAAAAAAACAAAAAACAAAAAACAAAATCTCATCACAAACCACACTTTTGGAAATAACATCAAACGCATGGTAAGTCTCATGTGAGTAGAATTTAGCCCAAAATTTTCTGCCGTGCTTGCAGGACAACATGTTTTTTTATAAACCACTATATTCAAGAGGCGGCACAAAGGAAACATATCAAGGCCAGTTGATTCCATATATAGACAAAAAGATCAGAGTATTTACTTAATTGAAAAGAATGATTACACAAGATAGTAACTAGTTCTCTTACATATTACAGGATGTAACTCAATTTTTGTACAAAATCCAGATGATGGAAAACAACTAAATATGAGATCCTCAAAACTAATCTATATACGTCTGTATTGGTTCTTGGATCGCTTAGGAGCATTCTCAGGCTTAGGAATGTCCTTGAAATCTATCAATTCGATTTTCCTTTTGCCACTTTGGGCTTGTTGGTACCTTTGATGTAGGTTCCTTTTTGAGGCTTCAAGTTTCAACTCTAATGCCTTCTCATCCATTTTTTCCACAGCCATCCCTCGAGTATTCAACCGTTCCTCCTTGTTTTGGCGCAGTGCAGACAACTTAATCATCTTGATCACACGTCTCTCTTTCTTCCCTTCATTGAAAGGGATCAATGCCTTCGGATCACTCTGCCCTCCACTCTTGCCATTCAACTCTATCGCTTTGGTGTTTGGTGTTGGCAACTTGATCGCCCTCTTAACATGACAAGCTTTCTTTTCAGCAGTAGAAGATGTTGGAAAACGCTTCTTGGTAGCAACCCTTGAGGCAGATTTTGTAGGGCAACGAGCAATGGGTTTCTTGAAAGGGTACCCAATTCTCATGCCATTGTTGCTGGAAGTTGTGGGTACCAATCTGTCATCTTTGCCATCATTCTTCTCTTTGTTGAGAGATGGAGGCAGTTTGATCTTGAAAACAAGCCGTGGTTTCTCTTCAACAAGATTATTTGTGCCGCTTGAAGGCGTTGGTAGTAATGGTACCGGCTTCTCATCCCCTCTGTCCTCGCTAACTTTGCAAGGCTTTTCTCCTTTGTTTTGGGATGGAGGCAATTTGATCTTCAAAACAAGCCGTGGCTTCTCATCCTCTCCATCCTCGCTAATAACACCAGAAGCCGATTGTCTTGGGCACGAAGAAAATGGGTTCTTGCAACTACCATGCACGTCCCTTTTCTTGGACAAACGATCAACCGATTTCCGGTCAAAAAAAATCATGGCTGAATACTTTTCGTTTAAGAACACAAACTCACAGAAAAATATCACTCCGAGATTGCAAGATTGCTCCAAGAACACAAACCCAGAGATTTTATTTCCTCAAGATTGCAATATTTCACTTTTTTGCTCAAAGATTACAAGAAATCTTACTCCGAGAAGGAAAATTAGCAAACAAAAAAATCAAACAGGTGGGAAAAGGCAAAGACAAGGTTTGGTTTTCTAAGAAACTTTCACTTCGGAACGCACAGATGAAAGAAAAGAAGAATGAAAAAGGGCACTTTTTTTATGTTATGACACTCATTCTATATATACAGAGGTGAGAGGGATTGGTTTGGTCTTTTAGGGACTCTTTTGGATAGAACTTCTTCCGTTGCTCATTAATGTTTTTATTTTAATTTTCAAATTTAAATAAACTGGGTGGTAGACTTGAACTGGATTGGGCCTGAGAGAATATTATCGTTTCCCTTCTAGTTCTACCCGTTGTCATTTATTTTGAATCTAAAAAGCGATATTGGGTTGGTTTCGGTGGTTTGAGGCCTTCGTCCATCGTCGGTATTTCCATATGAACACTTATCCGTTAAGCCCTTCAATTGCTTGGACTCCACTTAAAGCCTGCTCAAGGATTTTCTATGTTGCCATCTTCAGATTATTGCTCACCACATATTTTTATATCAATTAGGAAAAAAAAAAAAAAAAGACGCCCAACAAATTACAAATAGGGAATGGAATTTATAAATAAATTCTAATAACTCTGGGTAGATTCATCAAGAAATCGTTAATTAGTGCTTATTTTTATTTACTTACATAACCAATTGATTCCAATTCCATCACAAGTTTGCTTTCTAGCATATGAGAAATGGGAACTATTACAATAACTATAAAGTATAACAAAACCATAAATTTTTTTTTTTTTTTTTTAAAAAAAAAACATATATAAGCAGTTTTGAACAATTTATTTACACTTATATATGTTTATCAGTCAAAACATATATGTAGCTGTTGAATTTTAAGAATTATTATTATTATTATTATTATTTTAACTTCTGCATGGCCATGGCCTCTATTGGACTCTAAATAGATCCACCACTGAATTTATTAGCCCCTTATGAGGCCAAAGGGTGCATAGCGAGAGATTATTTCTCATACACCCGGCAAATTTCTTTGCTCACTCTTCTCTTTGCTAGGATTTTTAGTCGGTGTCACACCCGGCAAACTTCTTTGCTCACTCTTCTCTTTGCTGGGATTCTTAGTCGGTGCTTAGGTGTGTGATCGTATCAACAATTTTAATTAGTATTATTATTTTCTTCCAAAAAAAAACCTAAATGAGTCCTTTGTGTAGCAGTTAAACCTTAAGAAATCCAAACTAGAATACACCAAATAAAAAGAAAACTCAATAATGTGGCATTAAAAAGTATAAACTTTGTCCTTTTGGTTTTGATCAACAATTTGCAGACAACTCATTACAAAAAGCTCAAATGAGGCTTGCCCGAGCCGACGTAACAGTTCCAAATATCGCCCCTACAACTACACCATCTTGCAGCAAGACAAAACGACAATTAATTAATCTCTCTCTCTCTTGACCTCATCTTGCAGGGGATTTGGATCCCCGGCAATAGTCAAAAAAGTTGTCCACTAATTTTTTTTAAATCTTGACTATTTATTTTTATTTAACAGTCACCGTTCCGTTACGCGTCTCACTTAATATAAAATAATAAAATATTATTATTTCTTAAAAAATAAATATTAAAAAATATGGGGTGGTCAAACTACTCTATAGGAAATCCACTCCACTCCTAAATAGCCTTGAGGGTGGCTGGGCCAAAGCCACCCCAGTACGGGTTGGGGTAATAACCACCCCCCTAGGGGAGCCATGGGGTGGTCAAATTTCAACCGGTCTGGTCAACTAGTGGCAGATCTCGATCATTCCATATTTTTTAATAATTATTTTTATTTTTTATTATTTGATTTTATATTTATTTTTAAAATAATATTATTATTTTATATTAAAGAAACACGTGACGAAATGGTTACTGCTTAATGAAAATGTATGGTCAGAATTTTAAAAAGGGTTAAATACCCCAAACCCTCCTAGGGTTTATCAACTTTATTTTTTTTCCCTTGGAGTTTCATTTTTATCACAGGACCCTCCTGGGGTTTTGATAAAGGATCACTTGTTCATTTCATATTGATTGCAGACCGACGTTATCATCAGATATCGAATATCGCGGCACATATTTAATTTATTTTTATTTTTTTTAAATTAAAAAATGTATTTAAAAAAAAAAAAAGGAAAAAAAAAATGGTGGTCTATTTTTTTTTTTTTAAAAAAAAAATAATATTTTATTAATTTTTTTTTTTAAAAAAAAAAAAAAAGTTAAATAGGTGCCACGTGTCAACATATGATTGATACACGTGTCAGTCTTAACAGTCAACTAACGGATGTATTAAATTAATCTTTTATTAAAACTCCATGAGGGTCCTAAAAGAAAAAAATAAAGTTCACAAACCCAAAGGGAATATTAGTTATTTAACCCTTTTAAAAAACAATTAGCGGGCCCGGGACCTCGATCCATCTTGCAGGCTGCAGCAAAAGACAAAACGACAATTAATTAATCTCTCTCTCTCTATTGACCAGCTCTGCTTCGTTGCCAGCAGGCAGAAGTAAATTCCAACACCTGTTGTACATCGCTCTCTCTCTGCAGCGGCGTTGCCAGCAAAAGAACCACGCGAAAGGAGCTTCCAACACCTGTTCTTTTATCTCTCTCTCTCTCCTATACATATAAAGATATGGGATCCGTGCTCAGCTCAAGAACAAAGAGCAAAGAAGAGCTAGAAATGGCGTTGAAAAAGGCAAAGGAGATTGTATCCTCCGCACCCGTTGTTATCTTCAGGTTCTTTTTCTTTTTTTACCTCTCTCCGCACCAAACATCATCAAATTATTGATTTTCGCTATGTAATTGATAGCATATGTTTGTGGGTTAGCGGTTTTTGCTATTTTGCCTCTGCCTTCATGGTAAAAATTTGGAAATATTATGGAAACTGAAGATAGTAAAGAAAGAGAGAGACCCAAATGGGCTTCTTGACACAGAAACTAAAAAAACTAGACATTTTTCATTCATTTGGATAAATCCTATAGAATTACTCTTCATGATTAACAATCAATACCTTGATTTTGATTTAAGAAAATGAATCATGATTCAACAGTTGATATATATGCTTTGATATTGTTACCTTTAAATTCTGTTATGTTGCAGCAACCTCCTAAGTCCTATCCTATTTGAAGCCTCTATCTAATGTAGTGTACTAATTCAGTTTGGTATTCTCACAATTGCAGTAAAACATACTGTGGTTATTGCAATAGGGTGAAGCAGCTGCTCAAACAGCTAGGAGCAAGTTATAAGGTCATTGAACTTGATGAGGAAAGTAAGTGTATTTCATCTCGTGGTTGATGCTTGATTCCCTATTGCCTTGTTTTGAAATACTCTTTCCCATGTGTTTGGGCTCAAAAGAGTCACCTTGCATTGTCAAAATGGATGATGTGAGGAGATTCAGAAAAAAATGCTCATGTTGCCTTCTTGGCATGCAATATATCTACTAATTTATATACCCTCTCGTCAAGTCTCCTCTCTAGTTAATAAGAAAAATGATAGAAACACATTTGTATCCAATCATTATCTTATTATACTGATGGGAGCAGTGTCAGCACCTCTACCTCAACATAGTAACCATGAGGGTTGTAATGAACCGAGTTGAGTATGGAATGTATAAGAATGAGCTCGAGCTTATCATCGAGCTCGATAATCTATTCAAGTTTTGTTCATTTGTTTTTCAAACGAGCCTGAACTTGTTCACTAATTACTCAATATCGTTATTATTTCATTTTTTTGTAAATTCATGCTAATTATTAGTTATTTAATTACTTTTAAGATTTAGCATTTGCGTAATTAGATAAATTAAATCAAATCTCGAGCTTATATGTTTATCTTATACACATTTCATTACACACATATCTACATACATATAAACCCACTCAACAAAATACAGAGACTCACAATTACAATAATTTAAGCTATATTTATTATATTACGAAGATAATTCTTTTTATCTTTTAAAAAACTTAGCATTTTCTCTTTACAAAGTTAAAAAATAATAATAATAATAATATATAAAAATAAATAAAAATGAAGTTATAAGAGCCAAGCCTGAATCTATTCACAAGCAGCTCTGTTACAACCTTAGTCACCATAGTGGGATAATAGTAGGATACTGTAAACAAGACGCGCATTGGTGGGAATTTGAGTCCATATTGATGCATAAGTTAGATTTTTAGACTTAAGATTTGATGAAACTGCTACTGTTGCTTCTTGGCATGCATATATTAACTTCAGACCTTCGTGGACATGCAGGTTAACATAATATCTCACAAAATATTATACACGTTTCATCATGGTATAAACCATAACAAATGCAGATGTTAAATAGATTATAATGTTACACGATGGAGATTCTGAGTTCTGTGATATTGAAGTAATCTTTTGAAAAATTCCCTCTGCAAACACACTGATAAGCCCATTCTCTACCAGCTAATTGAGAGTATAGATTCCAAGTTTGATACTAATCAGAAAATTCTGAAGTTTAATTCTTTTTCCAATTACTATAATCTGCTCCTGCATGATCAAAACTAACATCCAAGTTGTCTTTTTGCAGTCTATTTTCATAACAATGAGACATATTAGCTATTCACTATACCATCGTTTTGAGGAATTTATATGTTTTTTTAACTCATCTTCTGTTTGAAGGTGATGGATCTGACATTCAATCAGCTCTAGGAGAGTGGACTGGGATTAGGACCGTGCCTAATGTGTTTATTGGGGGAAAGCACATTGGTGGTTGCGACAGTAAGCCAAGCTTGTTTCCTTGCTCCTTTTTAGTTTTTCATTACAATCAGTGCCTAGTTTCTTTGCTATCAAGACCTATGGAAATAACAAGAAAAGACTGATCAAATAGTATCATTTTCTTATTTGCTGCTATTGCAGCTGTTATAGAGAAGTACCAGGGAGGCCAGCTTGTTCCCCTTCTCACTGAAGCTGGTGCCATTGCCAATAACTCTGCACAGCGGTAAATAATGCAGATAAAGATGTTTCTGTAAACAGGGTGAAGAGAAGAAACTACATGTTACATGTTATGTAATAACAATGTAATCACATCAGATCTAAAAAACTTTTTAGATCTGATTTAAGTAACTTAATTTCATAGATTCTATATGTTAATTTACAGTTTCTGCAGTCAAGATAATGATACAGCATTGCACATAGGCACATACAACTGAAATGTACTATACTGTTTTCAAATTGAACATCAATGAAGTTCCAAGCCACACCCTACAGATAGAACAATGATAAGACTGTTTCAGAATGTTTTGTAAATGGAACATAAGAAGTTCAACCTTTCCACAAATTAATTTTCGATAATTCCACTATGAGCCCAACAAATGGGTTACAAAAAAGAGAGAAAGGATTACAACCCCATGGATCCAATTCTAAACAACCGCCCCTTTTCCATTGCCAGCTAAAAGGATTTTCAAAAAGCAGGGCAGCCAGCTTTGCAGTTGTTGGAAGATGGATAAGAAAAAGCCAATTTAAGTTTTTCATAAGAAAGAGGGAGTGTAATTAAATCTGGACCACATATGTATTTTTTATTTTTTTACAGCACCTAAATCCAATCCGGCAAGACTACTTTCACTTGGATGCAAAAATGGCTTCTCTTGGTTTTGACTTGAAATTAGCTGGTGAACATAAAGATCAGCTTTCACTACTTTTACTGCTCCAAAACCCACTCCATTTTGTACGACTGGTTGAGGGATCATTTGCAGCTCCACTTTCTTCTTTGCTAAAGCTAGCCTTTGCCAATTCTCTTAGTTGCTTCGACCATGGTTTATCTGCTGTGCCCAAGCTCCTAATCTCGGCATTCTTGTTACTTTCAACCGAAGAACCGGCAACCCTATTTTCTCCATCCCCATGGTGATTCACCAGGAACCTGCTTTCCAGTTTTTCAGTCAACTTCTGTGGAATAAAAAGCAGGAGAAATCCAATTGCAGCTACTTTCAAACCCTTTAAGAAAGATTTCTCAACAGGGTCCAGCTGCTTTGTCTCTTTATACAAAGCATACCATTGGTTCACCATTTGTGGTATATATCCAACCAGGAAAAGTATAAGCATGAAGACCCCTACAATAGTCTCATTCCTGTCTGAAAATTCCTTCTCCAAGAGAACCAAACAAGTAGCAAATAAACCCACTTCACTGGAAACTGCAATGATCTCAACCAACTGAACCTTTTTCTTAATAAATGGCTTCTTGAGAACAAGGAAGAAGAGCTGAAAAGAGGTGATGCATAATAAGGTTATTGTAGGAGTTTTAGAAGACCAGTAGTTCGCCCGGTAGGCACCGACCATAATCCCTAGCGAAACCCGTCTCATGGACTCGAGCAGCGTGTAGTATATTCGGAGTATCCCGAAAAGCTTTTGGATAACAGGTGCTTCTGCATCTTCAGTTTCATCATCAGAGGCAATGATTCGATCGCCATGCATATTGGAATTTCCCCCAGAAATCTGTGACAGCATGTATTTTGGAGGGCCTCTTAAATCTTCAAACAGAGGGCCTAAAATGATTAAGTAATTAGAGCTCGGTTGGTTTTTCCATGTCCACTGGCCTCTTTTGTTAGGACCCAAAGTTACTCGGATTATTTCTTGATACCAGTGAAATCTCTGTCCTTCTTGATGAACTTCCTTGTACTGAAGTAGCTTCCCAAATGTAATACCTATGGAGAGGAACAAGAACAATGCCAGCAGTAGAAAAGACACAACACCAAGCAGCAGAATTCCAACTACAATCCCTGATGCCGCTCCTCCTTAATCCACAAAAGTGAGATAAGATTAAACTAAGATAGTTTTGTGCTTGAAGTTTCCTAAATATTGATGACTTAGAGCATGTAAACATACAATAAATTTGAGCTTTTATAAAAGAACTTGCTCATTCTATGGTTTACTGTAACAACATTAAGGCAATATTTTTATAAAAGAATTCAACTATGACTTTCATTAAGGTATGAATATCATCTTTTGCACTGTAGAAACAGCAAACACAAGAATAATTATCTTTGGAAGCTAGGCTTTTGCTTGATAAGGATTCATGTGTGGAGAAGAAAACAAATATTCAAGTTACCTCTAATTAGACCAGCAGAGGCCTCACAAACACAAGGTAGTGAAAGAATTATGAGGAATATTTCAAATCTTGGAAATGTGAGTGCTCCATAACCCTTCTGCTTTTCAGAATTTTTCTTCCTGAATTTTAGGATGACAAGGAGTAAAGCATGCAGCAGTATCAAACTGCCGCCAATTACGGCTAACCAGAACATGCTTCTACTAAAATCCCTCCACCTACACGAGACAAAATCTAGTAAGTCATTACACTGATAACTAAATGAGCCTGTCTGTTGCACTTCAACCTTAAGAATTCCAAAAAGAAGGACACCAAATCAAAGAAAAATGACTAAAATGGCATTAAGTATCAAGTTTGTCCTCTTGGTTTGATCAACAATTTGCAATAATGCAAGGAACCAATAACTTTCATTTTTCATAGCGACTACAGAAAACTCTACAACTAAATAACTTGCATTCCAAATGTACATGCCCAGAATTCTTTGTTTTCCATTCAACATTTTTATACAACTTTTGGCAATGTACTTTATTAGTTTCATAGTTTTCCTGCTTATGTTAATCTTGAATATTTTCACTTTTTGTTTTATGTCTCTAAATCCATATGCAAGTTCATGGAATAGATAGAAAACTAGAGTCCCCATAACTTACCCATTTAAAATACGTGGATCCATAATATACTCAGCTTCAGGTTCCATATTTGGGCTCTGCAGGTATAGAATACATTCTATCATAAGATCTATTTATCATCTGATTATAGGAGTTAAAAGCAAGTGACAGGAAAAGTAGAGGTTTCAGACCTCAAAATATGATCTGTATTCCATGGGAGTTAGTGGCAACCCATATGGTGAAGCAGCCCTACTCAAATTCTCTTCTTTCGATCGCACATTCTGGAAACTTCCTGAATCATGAATTTTAGACATGTAGGAATTTGAGTAGGCAGGGGAACTTGAGCCTGGCATGACAAGCGGAGCGCGCTCAGTTTCCCATGGAAAACTGAAATAGGGAATGCTCCATCGTAATCCCCTTGCAAATCCATAATACTCAACTGGCAATGTCACAACCAACCATCTAGACAATGCAAAAACCTGAATATGGCATGCAATTCTCTGTATGAAAGAGAAAAGGAAAATGCTAATTAATTTTACAGTGATGATGGCAAAGTTCATAAGTTTTGATAAGTTAATAACACATACTCCAAACGATAGTATGTTAACACCAATTTACCCGCCACAAACTTTAAGGGGGAGCTCTTTGGGGTTGATTATCCTTTTTCTTCGTCTCTTTTTTTTTTTTTTTTAACATTTGAGCGAGGATCATTTGTACGTTAGAAAGATCCTTTCTAGAAAAGAAATGCTTTGTAAATACAATAGACATACTTTGGATAAATCAGCAATATTGTGCATGGTGTTGTGATTCATCATGGTTGTCCAAAGAAAGCTAGAGGTGCATATTGACATGCTATTAATACTTTTTTTTTGGTCATGTGTTTGTTTGTCAAGAATGTCATAGAAAGAAAATTTTTAGTTAGAAAAAAGTTTCAACACCAAAGAGTAGCAAGATTTTTTTTTCTTACCCATTTTTTTATCCTAGACACCGAATCTCAGCATATTCAATTTCTATACTGCTGTCTTTCTAACACTGCAAAATTCCCAGTCTAGAATATTATCACGGTATAACTAACTAATCACTTAATTAGATAAATGTTCAAATTAGTTAGATAACATACGAAAAGATTTCTTGAAGGATCACAAAAAGAAGATGGTCGTAAAAATGTCCCAGTGGAGTGAAGGCTTGCAATTGAAACCGTAAGCAGCCCGGCAGCAAAAGATGTCGCCAAAAATGAAGCAGTTGTAATCTCCGATATCACGGAAGATATTTTAGGTACTGAATCTGTAGATATTTTCAATACCTTATATCAGAAAATAACTAGACAATTCAAAGGGATAAATCCTCTAGGCCTTAAGATGTTGTAATACAATTAAGCTGATACAAGAGAAAAGGGTAAGAATCCTTACAGTGCCTTACTTGTAGAACATTGGAAGCAAGATTTTTGTTTCCAGCAACATCCTCAGTTACATTTTCAGGGACATTGACAGATACAATATCATGGTCTGCTTGTAACTCCACAGCATATAGGCTTCTACTTATTTCATGAAAGCTGAAATATGGTAATATTTTCATTGAAAAGGAATTAACATGAAAATATGTTAAAGTAAATGCATTTGCCTTACTAATTGAAATATCATTTCCCACCAAGAACCGAAAAATAGAGCATAGATGTCATCATCATGATTTCTCATTTGCTAATTAGATTGCATTTTTATGTGGAGATGTATGGTATAGGTAATAAGAAATAACTTACCTTTTAAAATACCCTCCTGAGATTGATATATTAGAAGAATTGAAGCCAAATACAGGCTTCATGAACTTTATCAAAATTGGAATGTTGTGCTCTGTTGTCCTCATATAAGATGTGGTACTCAACCTCACAACAGGTCTCAGAGAATCTGAAGGCCACATTTATATCTATGTCAGGAGGAAACAACAAAATCTCATAAAAATTGAAATTTATATCTATATGTAAAACTTTGATGATTCCACAGAATCATAATAGTATTTTCAATGTCAAAAGTTCTTGTATTCAAAGAGTTGAGTGAAACAATATTGAAACTAAATTTTGATTCCACAAAATAGTTAAATAATCTTATCTTTGTAATGTTTGTAAACTAATGTAGATCTTACCATACAGGAAAGAAACTGGAGCAATTGCAGAAACTGGAGTCCCTTGCAGGCTTATTATAGAGTTTGAATCAATGTTTAGTGTGACTACAGCCATGCCAGATATATTCGCGACCTGAGGGGACAAAGTGAAAATGAGGCAAGCACGAAAAAGTATGAGAAAGAATAGGCCCTTAGGCATATAATATGCAATTCAAGAACATAAAGGAAGATTTTTTTTTTTTTTTTTTTTTTTTATAAGTGATGAGGAAGATCAAGATATGCAACCATCAAGATAAAAAGTTTGAATTCAGGACATTCTACAAACTTTTGAAACTGATTAGCTTGTCCATTACAATGAATGGCTCCTCTTTTTAAGTGACCCCATTCAAGATGACAAAGTTTGCATAACATATTGCACAAATATTCATTGGACAACTAAACAGACTCTAAATGTATGAACCAAATTCTATTCTCATAGCTCGGAAAAAAAAAAAAAAATTGTATGAACCAGCTGACCTGGAAGCCAAATCTGCGATTCCCAATGTTTTGTCCGCTAACGGGAAGAAGCATGCCTTGACTTGTTTGGAGAGAATTTAGAATTTCTGCAGATGAGTTGAGAACCGGTTTTGAAAAGTACAAGTACACCTTTAGTTTATCATAGCTATTAGTGGCCTGCACCAGTCTAGTTTCACCATTAAGTTGAAGTAGCCTTTCAGGAATGTGACTCCTCAGGTTGACAAACACACTTCTTCTATCTGTAGAAAAAAACCACCAAATGAACAGAGCTAGTAAAGAACAAACTGACAACAAAAAATAATAAATAAGATTGTATCTTCACGAAATATATGAGAAAACATCAAAGGTGCAACGAGTGAAATATTTAACTGAAATGGAAGGTAAATTATGGACTCCAAGTTCGAACTCATGATTACTACTCTATTATCATGTTAAATCATTATTTATCCTAAAAGTTTAAGCTAATACGAAATAGAAAATTTAATCATTTAATTAATATTCTAACAAACATGAAAATTTGCAATGATTTGATCCTCAAAATTAAAACAGGCAAAGTCGATGCATTTAGTGTTGTATATATTAACAGTCTAGATCACACCATCTAGGATGAGAAAAATTGCTGGTAAATAAAGAGCAAGGCATCAACTAGATCATAATAGGAATAGCCCTGAAAAGACATATCACTTGCAACTATTGAAATTATGAAATAATTATGGCATATTATATATTCAAATAATAACCTGTGGAATGAACACTATACTCACCAACATGCACATAGAAACTCGAATTTGCAGTTCTTGTAAATTCATTCCCAGCACTGTCGGTACAAAAATTCTTATCCATTACCACTATCACTCGCCCATACTGAGTAGTAGATGATAAATTCACAAGAACAGAATATTTGAGGTTTGGCTCCAGAATGTTGAGCGAGGACGGTATAACTTGGCCAGCACCATAGACCAAAACCTGTAATGAGATTTACATTGTTAAAGTATTAATTAAATGATTAAATTCACTATTTCCTATCAGCTTAAGTTTTTAGAGTAAATGGTGATTTACCATTGTATCAGAGCAAAAGTCCCGAGTGATTTAATATACATGAATGAGGAACCTATTAGAATTTGGTTTCTTATTTGGTCAAGAAAGCATCGGTAGTCGAAAAACTAAATTATGGAATTCAATTTACACATCTTCTCAAATTAACATGGTGGACCGATCCAGAAGAGGAAAACCAAGAGATCTGTCAGTGATTCAAAAAATTAAAAGAAAAAAATGATTTATCATATATCATAGCAAAAACACATATTAAGCAATTTTATTATAAAATATTCCTTTTAGAAAAGATCTGATAATCAATCATTGGCTAGGGAGATAATCCAACATAATTGCTTGTGTCAGGACTCAGGTGGACTCCACTACATTAGAGGGAACTCCATTTTATATTCTCAAATCGACTAAAACCATTCTTCAATTAAAAATCTTTAGAAAAAGTCCAGCCCCAAAACCACTATTCTAAATGGCAATAATCTGAAAATCCCAGAAAGAACAGGAAATTTATTTATTGTTTTTTTTATGACTTTGTTAGCCACCTACTCACGTTGCAGGCATTCACAGATGAACATCCAAAACCTCCTCCACCAGTGCAGGGTTCACTGAAAGATATATTTACAGAAACATTAAGAGCATTTGTGAAAGGTGTTGAGGCTGTGATATATGCTGTAGGTGGGACTGTATCTGCAAAATTAAGGTATAATTTAAATCAGCTAAGGGATGGAAACAAATATAAGTCAGTATAATTGCTAGCAAATCTAAATTTGAATGTTCAAATCATAGACTCAGTTTGGTTTCTGCAGGCTTGATGATATGTAAAACCAAACTTCAATGTAAACTGGGTGTGTTGCAAATTAAGAATAGTTGAACCAAGACCTTCAATGTACAACATCTTAGTAAGACAGGATTTATGATTTGATACAAAATTGAGTAGCTGGGTCTTCTAGAGTCCATTTTAAGAAGAAAACACACACACACACACATATATAAACAATAAAAAACTGGGTAAAAGAAAAGGAAAACATGATCTAAACATCAAAAGAAGTTGATGGAAGTTGATTTTGTCATGTTCAACCATTCAGCACACAGGGGGTCAAAACATTGCATTGTAAGACATTTCCACAAAGATACAATTGAATTGATGTTGAGGACATTTAAGCTATAAATGGCCATTAAAGTTGAGTGGCAATATGAACAAAAAATAATAACAACTAGAAAAGGATAAAAGGAAGGCTCTTAACCAATACTCCATTTATAGCTAGCACAGCCAATTCCTCGAGACCCGTTGGTGCAAACCTCAAATGTATGATTTCCATCCTGCAAGCCTGCATACGAAACCCTCCTAGTAGCTTCACAACCTGAAGTAACGCCATCATCCAGCTGCATCAACATGTTTATCAACAGATAACTTTGTGAAAAAAGCTAAATAGATATCAAGAGAAAAACCAAAGCCAATGTTAGAATATAGGATTTCTATATTAGGTATTTGCCTGATTACCTTATTTACAATATTCACTCCACTTACCACATTTTCCCTATAAATAAGGGTTATTTGTATGTAAACAAGTAAACTAATAAGAGCACAATGTAGCCCTCCGGGCTCTTCCGAATGTTCCTATATTCTAACGGCCAACCCAATAAAATCAAACCATGAGGAAACTTCTTCACTACCCAATTACCACTGAAGTGGAAAGAAAAACCAGAAAGAATATGAACACACACAAAACAAAAATTTATTGCAGTTATTAGCTTGGCACCAGGAAAAATATGAACAAATATCATTATATCAACTGCAAATCTTCATTATAATAACCCTATCACTGTATCACCTTTAGAAAAATAGTTTAAAGAAATGAATAAACTGAATTCCAATTAGTTTTCTTGGGTAATCTAAAAGAAAACTCAAGCTCATTACATCCATAAAGCGTTGAAAGATGAGCTAATTACTTTAACCTCTTGAAGGGGAAAACAAAATTGTACGATAAAGTCCAAGAGCAAGTTCGTTGAAACAATCACAACCTCCCTGAAATCAACCGCCGTCTTACATAAACTTCAGAATCATGAAACTTATTACTAAAAGGAGGGAGGAAAAGAATACAATCATAAAACCCAGAACAAAAACCATGAGAGAGAGAGAGAGAGAGAGAGAGAGCACCAAAAGATAAAAGCCAAAAAAAAAAGTAGCTTAAATTAGTATTAGAGTTTAGCATACCTTACAAGTGACACTACAGTTTGTGCAAGGGCCATTTCCCCCAGCCAGGAAAACTTTAAAGACAAATGCGGATGAGTTGAGATGCGAGAATGCTCGGGGAGCCTTCAAGAACTTCACAGTGACCTCTGAGGAATCACAGAGTGCTCTGAAACTCAAAAGAAAGAGAACCCAGAAAAGCACCCATGAAAGCTTGAGCAGACCCATTTGAGAAAAACAAAATTTACAAGCAAAAGAAACGCATTTGTGGGGTTTGTGGAGAGAGTGTTGAACAGTGAGAGCTGGGCATTGCGAGGAAATAGTGGTGAAAATGTGATAGAGAGAGAGAGGCTAATAGTTTGGACTGTTTAGTGGTAGATGAAGGTTTGTTAAGGATAGTGCACATGAGACCAATAGACAAGACAAGTGCACGGCTAGATAAGTTAGAGAGAGAGAGAGAGAGAGGGAGAGAGAGGGATTCTAAAGTACAAGGATTTGAATCAGGAGTACTATAACGTGAAGACAGACAGAGAGACAGGAATGAAGCATTAACTGCTGTTTTGACCATTAAGTAATTACTAGAGGGGCTCAAAGCAGTATCCACTATCCACTTCCCAGTTTAAGAATCGAGATTCCGTGCAATATCTGGGAGATTGCACGAGGTACAGTAATTTAAATATTACAAGGCAAATGAATGGTTTAATTTTTTTTTTTTTTTTCTCATAAAAAAGTTGTCAGGGAAAACCAGTTGTGATTATTTTATCTAGGTGTGACCATAGTAACACCTACCTGTTGGGAGCCACACAGGAAGGGCCTAAATAGTGAAAATTGTAAGCGATCCCTCAAATCCGACTGAGTCATAACTTGACTCAGCCTCATCAAAACATCAATGAAAATTCAAAGCGGCTAATATTAATCAGGCATATGTGGAAATTCTTCATTGCAGAGATTCAAATCCACCCCCTAATATATGCCTTGACCACCTATGAATGGTTTAAAATTTGTTACATCATCCATGTAGATTAAAAATCATAGTCCTCAATCCCAACCTTTATTGTGACCATTGATAATTTCATCGTTATAGCTATCATTTCTGTTCTACTGCCACTATTAGTCGCATTTTCTTTGGCAAAGTTGATGATTTTATCACTTCCAACATGATCTTTGGGGTAGTCAAACAACTCCTTTGGCTAAAAATGCCGGTAGATTGATCGTAGCAGCGTGGCAATGAGGGTAGAACTATAGTAATCATGGTGGAGGCAAAGGTTGAGGGCTAGAAAGAGAGAAAGAACAATTAATTTTTAGTAGATATCGATGATGTGATAAATTTGGACTGTTCATTTAAACTAATTAATCACGATTCAAATAATTGCATCTTGTGTTATTTCACGGGGTCTCAATCCCCGATTTAACATTCTCATTGACACAGTTCAAAAATCAATCTTTGTGTCATCTAGGAGATTAAAATACAAAGTTAATCACTAAGTTCAAATTAAATTCTTTGGTAAACATGTAAAATATGAGCAGGCTTATATTGTCTACACAAGTTAAGGTCTCTCTAATGGTGGGCAAGATTGGCAAAGTTCTAAGCTCCAGAAAAAGCATGCCACCTTTTTAGTTCACTTAGATTATAGGGGTCAATATTTATTGGGTTAATCCTACATTGCAAGTCTTAAGAGAAGCAGCATGTCGACATGCTACACAAATATGATTATTTATTGCACTTTGGGTCCACTTTAATATATCAATTTGTGATTTAGGTACATATTTTTTATACATTATTTTAATTTAAATAGGTTATAAAGATGATATATTATGTTTTTCCGGTCTCTTCTTTGGAGACACATAATTTAAATATTTAAACTTATCAGGATAAGACTAAAAAATACTAAAGTGTTGGGGATTTGGCCAATTCTAATAGCCATGTCTCTACATGGGCCAAAGAATTACCAAGATCCGAAATCAAGCATAACGCGTGTAACAAAGCCCGTTTAGATCGGTCGGGTTCACTACAACGGAATTCTAGGTATTCAGTTATCGAGAATCCCAAACCCATTACTAAAAATCATGAGAAACAATCGCCTAAAATCTCACAACCCATCACTAAAGGTTAACCAGAAACCAAGACACGACTATCAATGGACATTAGTCTCGGGACCCCACTACTAAGGTTAGCCACGATCACTCCCATGATCCGGATAATGCTAAGGCTAGAGAGTTAAGGGATAATAGTCGGTGCCGACCGTCATATTGTTCTATATAAGCCTCCATTCAGGCAAACGGGTATACACTCTTGATTCTACAAATTGATTATTATAACTAAATTGAAAAATTAATGACTTAAGCATCAAATTTATACCTCGTTGACACCCTCCGACAAGGTTTTTTGTCTAAATTTTCTTAGTGTTTTTGCAAGTATCGAGTTGAAAACTGTTCTAACATAATTAAAGGATATTATTTAACTCGCTAAACTATAACTTTATTTTAACTACATATTGACAAAAACAAAATTTAACCCAAATCACAAATTACAATTGGCTAAAATATAATTTCCATTGATTAAATTAGGGAACAAAAGAAAATTGTCACATCTTCATTCTCAATGATGAGGACAAGGAGCATAATAATATGAATTTTCTTGAATTAAGCCCTTCACTTTCTGGCCAGAAAATTAATGATACAAAGGCTCTCACATCGGGCCCTCACTTGTTTTTACATTTCTCTTTTCTCATTGCCATAAAAACAGTTCCACGTGCATCGACACCTTCCTCCCATGTTTTCCTTTCAGATTGTTTAATCTTAGTACGTTTGTACAGGTCAGAGTGTCCGATGATCCGATCCAACGACCTCAGTTGTCCACCTAAAATAATGAATAATGTGGAGCCCATATAAGTAGTACCATCATTTACTATCAATAATTAGCTTTTAATTTCAGCAGCACTTGTAAGAGAATTTATATATTATTTAAGGTAAAATCTATTTAACTCTCTCGAACTATTACTTCAACGAAAATCTATCCCTCAAACTATTAATTGTGATAATTTATTCTCTAAACTATCAAAATAATGACAATGTATTTCTTATTTTTTAAAAATGACAAAATTACTCTTACTAAAATAAAAATAAAAATACCAATTTTTAAATTTTAAGGGTATTTTTGTCTTATTGAAAATTTTATAAGGGTAATTTTGTCATTTTGCTGGCATTGGGGGTACATTATCATTGTTTTGGTAATTTGAGAAGTAAATTGTCGTAATTGATAATTTTGAGGGTAAATTGTTATTGAGATAGTAGTTTGAGAGAACTAAGTAGACTTTACCTTATTATTTATCTGTCTCAATAGGTGGTGGGACAACTTAATATTTATTTGGACATATTAATTGCTGGAAATTTCAATCTCTGAGATAAGGTATTCCTCCTTGTTCGGACCATAATGTTTCATTCATGTGAAGAGAATAATGCAATGTCGTTTTCAATCTGAACCAAAAAAAAAAAAAAAAATGTTAAATCGGATTATTCTATTGTCTTGGTTCCAAACGATAAGAAAATGGCTCAGCAAATTTGTCCCCATTCTTCACTATTATGTTATGTAATGCATCCCCCAGGAATGGTGTGATTCAGTGATTGGCTCAGATTATGAACCATCAATTTCAGCTGTAATAGGATGCACAGCCACGAAGAAATTCTTTTTTTTAAAAAAAATATAAATTAAATTAAATTAAAAACAAAAAAAAAATGTAAAGTTCATTTAACATCTTCAAACTATCACTCCAATGATAATTTACCCCTCATACTGTCAATTGCGACAATTTACCCCCCAAACTACTAAAACGATGATAATGTACCCCACAATAATAGCAAAATGACGAAATTACCCTTATAAAAATTTCAATAAAACAAAAAAAAACCCTTAAAATTTTGAAAAAAAAAAAAAAAAAATTTAGTATATTTGTTTTTATTTTAGTTAGAGTAATTTTGTCATTTTGTTAAAATTTGAGGTACATTGTCATTATTTTGGTAGTTTTGGGGGTAAATTGTGGTAATTTATAGTTTTAAGGGTAAATTGTTATTAGGGTGATATTTTGAGAAGGTAAAGTAGACTATACTCTAAAAATAAAAATAAAAATAAGAAATAAATAAATAAATAAAAGGAAAAGGTAAAGCGTTGGTGTCTCAACTCTCTAGTCGTTGGACCCCCACATAAAGCGCCGAAGAAAGGCCAAAGACACGAAAGTGATTGAAAATGAAGATCTAGACAGAAAGATTGAAAATGAAGATGTAGACAAATGTAGTCAGTAATAATTGTAAGATTTAAAAGGCCTTCCAAGCTCAACCTCAAATACACAATCCTTACCCTGCGCAGACACTCTCTACCACACATGTCATCTACTTATTACGTCAATAATATTTGACCCGACACACAAATTTGAGATGATATTGTGAAATTAGAGGATTAGAGTTAAAAAAATTAACTCATTTAATTAAAATTGTCGGATTATGATTAACTTGTATAGTCTTATACCTATGACATTAAGGCTGATAATTTTTGACACAGCCCATGAACCCGATATGAATCAAACATAAAATTAGTGGGGTTATAATTGAGAGATTTGACATGTTTAATTAAATGGGTCGAGTTAATGTGATCTATATAGTCTTATACCTGTGTGTCAACACACACAAATTTGGCTCGAGAATGCTAATTGGCACCCCTACTATTTCGCTGGTCTGAAGGTGTAAGTTCTGATTGCCAGACAAGCGAAAGCATGCAAAAGTTGGACCACGGGCTCATTGAATTTTTAGCAGGCTGTAATTGTTAAATGACCAGCGTTTCATGTCAGAAGACACCCAATTTACAGGCAAGCTAAGAACATGTGGTCAAACATGAGACCAACTAGGATGCTTCTGTCTGTGAGGCAAGGCCCACGCAAGATCCTTTGGTTGTGTGTCTGTGGTTTTGGAGGGAGGGTTTGTGATGTGATGTGAGTCTTCCCCAACACCCAGGGAAAGAACAGTAAGCACAAAAATAAGCACATTCCTCTATTATAGGTTTTCTTCAGCTGTGAAATTGCCTCAAGTTATGCTAGCAATTTTTTCATGTGAATTTTGAGGCAACAGGTTGATGAAAACAAGGGTGGGGGAAAACTGAACAGGTTCAGCTTAAGGATTGCATAGCTGGAGAACTGAAATATAGAAAACTCAAGCAAGTGTAGCAGAAATTGTGAAACAATGGCTTTCTCCAAGTCTTCCATTGTTACAATATGGTCCGCAGTTTTATAAACATAAGCCCAAAATGTCAGCAAATATTAGTTCACTCTCTCTGTGCATTGAAGTCCATAGGGTGTGGCTGCACATATTGAAGGCAGCAGGCTGCAACTGATTTTAAAGCTAAAGACATAGGTTCAGTGGATTGAATTGGAGCTCTTACTCTAGCTAAAGATAGCTAAGCGGGGAATAAGCTAAACCATCACCAATAGCGTTAGAAGTGATCCACAATTTCAGTTATCACATGAGAACATATTTAAAAAATCATGTCTACCAAATACAATTCCAGGTCCACCACTAGAAAATGTTATTCTCTGCAACAGAAAAATTAAAGAATCCCTTTTCTCAAGGATGGATGCAGGCGGACCACTTTAGATGACAGTAATATTTTATAATGGTAAAACATAGCGGGGAACCAAAATATCTTCTTGATCATGTTGAGTGAAGGAAGAAAGCGTAGTTACCCTTGCCTTAACATACCTAATGAAGCAACAATAAAGATTCCCCAGAAGTTACAGGGGTTGGACCTGAATCTTTCTGACTGCAATTAAACAAATGTGCTTAGATCCGGTAAATCATGTTGCAATATCACTTTGTTGTGGCATCCATAGCCGAAGAAGCCGGTCATAAAACGAGCAAGTAGCCACCAGAGTGCTCTTATTTTTGCCATCCTGGAAAGATTCCCCTCTCTGCCAATCTGCCCCGTATGCAAGTGAGCCATGCTTGCTATAGGTTTCAATCACTTCAGCTTTATCCCCTTCAATCTTAACAACTGCAAACCCGTTGTGCATGCAAGCTGCTAGGACAAGGCCCGGTACAATGGGGTGGGGCTTGATTCTCCAGACACCTCCCCCTAAACAAATCGAAGTTTCGTTTACAGGTTTTGAGATTGATCTTACATCCCATACCCTCAAATACTCATCATAGCAACCAGTAAGTAAGGTATTAGGGTCACTGGGGCTCTTCACTATGCAACAAACACCCATCTTATGAACCTTGGTATTCTGAAATGCTAACTTAGAAGGACTATCACGCAAATCCCAACAACTGAATTTGCAGTCATCTGAACCAGTGTATACCAGTTGGGGTTGGTGGATATCGAAGGAAGTTGCCCAAAGCTCAAAATCATGTGCTTTCCATTCTTGTTGTATTTCCATTTGAGACTCCAATAAGGAAACTATTGAGACAGATCCATCAGAAAGCCCCACTGTGATTGATGTGGCTGAGGGGTTCCAGTCAAGGCAAAGGCACATGGACGAACTGATTTTATCTCCAGTTATCTCTTTCAATAAACCCCCTGCATCAACAATAAAATAGAAAAGGAAACAGATATGATAGCCAAAATTTGTATCCTTGCTACTACACTAGTTTCAGTTGAAACAAAAGGGCATTCACTTATCCAAAAAAAAAGAAAAAAAAGAAAAATGAGGTGAAGCATTTTTCATTGCCACCATTTTTACAAGTGTAACTCGTACTCTATATTTTGTTCTTGGAAAATACCAGGGAAAAGGAAAAGATATTCTTAATGGGTTCTATTCATAAACATCTTTGAACATTTTGAACTTTTTTGACATTTTCCTTCCCCTTTCTCCACGCTTTCTGAGAAACAAAGAAAGAAACGGACTGCAAAATTATATGTTGTCGAAGTAGAAAACATACCTTTGGCTCCATCTAAACAGCTCTCAAGACTGTGAAATCTCAAACAACCATTAGCATCCGCTTGAGCAAGCAAACAACCTACATTACCCCCAACTGGGCTCCACTTCAGATCAAATATGCCAGCTGTATCCACCCGATGAAACAAATCAAGGCAACCCTTGTTCGCATCTACATTGAAGAGCGATATGCTCCCGGATCGACTGGGTTGATCACCCTCTTGCAGCATGTACGTCGAAGCTGCCAGAACATGATGGTAAGCATCATGCGGACAAAACTCCACACAATCAGCATTGCCATCTAGATAGCAATGTGCGACATCCATACCTAAATTATTGACAAAAAAGTAAAAATCAAATGCAAATCTTCTATTATTGTAAAACAAGTAAATTTAGCAATACATGGACATTTCGTCGAACAGCTTGCGGACAAAAGTTCAAAAAGCAGCTTTAGCCGCCATGTCGTCGCTTTGGTTATACGAGGAAAAAACAACACAAACCTAAAAGAATACAATAAACATGGATTTCTGCAAAGCTTATGCTAAGAGAGACAGTTAACGAAACGCCAAAGTGAAGGCACCAAAAGATTGAGATCTTACCGTTATGTTAGTTGGGAATTTGCTAGTCGTTCCCGGGTTTAAGTTTGTGTGTTTTTAATAGCGGTTTATAGGCTTCACTATTAAGCCCTACTATGGAGCCCATACCTTTGGACCCAATCTAATTACTATCCGACACTTCTATTGGGCACGCCGAGTGCGTTTTCCTTTTGATTTTGTCCAAATACAATAATGGGCCTGAGCCTAGATCATACTAGGATTTTTTTTTTTTTTTTTTTGATTCGGATGTTTTAACTTAGGGTGCTCATACGGTTATAACCAGCGGTTATTGGTTATAACCGCAACCACAATTGCCTTGGGCGGTTATTGATTTTTAATAACGGCAACTGCCTAGGTGGTTATTAGTTATTTTATAACTGGCGGTTAGCGGTTATTCAATCCAATAACCGCTTTTTTTATATGGATTTTTGGGTTTTTTAAGTGTTTTAGGCCTTAAATTGACCTATTTTTTGAGCTTATTTTATGGGATCGGACTATTTTATGGGCTTATTTTAAGGGTTTAAGGCCAAAATGTTCCAAAAAATATGAGAAAAAAAAGAAGAAGCTTTTTTTGAGCCAACCAATATTTTTGAATAAGGCTTAGTCCAAAACATCACATACCACATTATATATTTCACATACATAGTCATAAATAGCCCAAATTCATTAATCCAAATACAAATGAAAAAATTAATATATTTTATCAATATAAAATATTTAATATATATTTATACTATTATATATAAATGAAGGCGGTTCATGATTATAACCGCCTTGTCCTACCCCCTAAAACCGCTTACCAAAGCGGTTATAAAACCACACCGTTTAAGTAGCCCTAGTTTTAACGATTCTTATCCAGTTTTGAATTTACAATAATACTCTTATCGTATATATGACTCAGAATGAGACATGAATAATCAAGTGTTTTAGTTTTATTTAGATTATTAGCATTTAATTTTTATATTTTATTTAAAATTTAGGAGTTTTATTATTTTCTAATTTAATAATGGGCTAGACATAAAAGGCAGTCCAATTTGGGTTTAAATTTTTGTCAGTGCCAATTTAAGTGATCTTTTATACTTCAATAGAGACCGATTACGAATGATGAAAAAATAAATTTGTTATTTGAGAGCTGTGAATACTAGGGCTGGCAAAACGGGTAATTGGGTAGACCCGATTAGGACCCGCGACCTGATTACCCGAAATATGAACACGACCCGTTTAGCTAAACGGGTTAGCGGGTCTGATACGATTATAACACGGAAAATATCCGGATAACCCGACACGACCCGCTTAACCCGTTTAGCATAACCGAGTCATATTGGGTAGACATGACCCGACACGACTCGTGCGCTAAATAGATAACACGACCCGACCCGACCCGTTAAAAAAAAACCCTTAATCAAAATTGGAAAAAATAATTTAATAAAGGGATCTCTTAGGCCAAAGGACTAGTCAAATTTATCTTAACCATCCAAGAAGAATAAAAAGTTTTAAAAAAGAATGTTTTAATATATAAATAATGATTTAAAAGATAATGTTTTAATATATAGACACACATAGAAAAAGTAATGAAAAAACAAGGAATAGGCCAATGAAGTGAAGACTGTGAAGTCGTGAAGTGAAGAGTGAAATGAAGCCGTGAGTGAGTCGGTAAGTGTTAGGGTTAACTTAGTTAGAACTTAGACATAGGTTTTTTTTTTTTTTTTTTTTAAAAAAAAAAGGGTCTGGCGGGTCACCCGAGACCCGCCAGACCCGATTGACCCGCTAGACTCGACTAACCTGCCAAACCCATTTGTTAAACGTGTCTGGCGGGTCAAATTTAATCGTGTCTTAATCGGGTAGACCCGATTAAGACCCGAACCCGATAAGCCCAAACCCAATACCTGTTAACTTCATGTCGTGTTCGTGTCGGGTTCACAAGTCGTGTCAAAATTGCCAGCCCTAGTGAATACTCTTCTCTTATAGTGAAATACCATTCCACTTGGTGTGATGCCAATTCCTATATTTGGAAGACATCAATTCTTTATTAAGTCGATATATGATATAAGGAATATATTCTTTGCTGAATAATATAAGTATAGGCATCTTAATGCGGCGAACCGCTTTGAATTAGCACTTGATAGTGAGTGAAATGACAAATTCTAGTTGTATATATAAGTTCAATTTGTATCTAATTGTATATGTATATAAGACGTTGTGTTATTAGTTTGAAAAAGTGTTTTGATGTGATATAAAAGTGAAAATTATTTTTACATTTTTAAGTGTATTTTTTTATTATCTTGAATTGTTTATTATATATATATATATATATATATATATAACAAACATTTGGGCAATAATAAGATAAGTTATTGAAATTCCTTATATTGAAATTCTTTATATATACTTTTAAAAGTAGTATATATAATAGTTTCCCTTTTGAAATTCCTTATACTTACTTTATGAACACTTGGGTGCGAATCATGAGAGACAAAATGTAGTGACATCTTTGCAAATGCTAATGAAAACAATTTGGCATATGATGATATATTCCTCTAGCCTCTTTGTTATATGGGGGAGGCTTGCGTATGGGGAATCCATTTTTAGCATAGATTAGATTTTAGCACGTTTCTCAACCCTCATTCGGCCGTCTACTTTGCGCTCAACCTTTTACTTTGCGATCATTGTGTCCTTGTAACCTTATATATATATATTAACAAGATTGACTGCCTTCATCACTCCAAACGTTTATGCATTACTTCCCATTAATAAACTATATATTAAAATATTGTTATGGGGATCATTAAGGTGGTCCATCATCAACCATTTAGAAGATCACACAATCCAATTCAACTTCATCGTCTAGTATAGTCCAAGACTCCAATGCCACTCCAAAAATCTTATACAGAATATAATCGTATGGGGAATACTCTATGCACATATATACACATATCTTTCCTTTTTTTACTTTTTGTTTTGCTTGTATAATTTATCTTTACATCTTGACAAGAACTTAGTACAAACAAGTATACAAATCATTCCATCGTAAGGTTATAAACAAGTTGTGTATTGAATGTTTAAGTGTATTCTCTCACTTAACATTGGATCATTAGGTGTACTCTCCCACTTAACAATCTATCGTTACTTTAAAAAATTTCTTTATATTGAAAATTGGTCATTTTCATTTCATTTCTAATATCTATAATTTCCGCTGTGCTATGCTGTTGGTGGGAAGCTTTAGTAACAACTTTCACTAAGTCCTTTGATTAAGTGTTTTTTTGCATTACGTTATGTTTACTAGTAAGGCTTCATACCCATTGGGAAACCCTAAAACTTCTCTTGAACCCTAAACAACCATTTTCCTGCGAGAGGCACTGATTTTCAATTATGGGCTATCTTGGTTGATTGAGGTTTGATCAAGGGTTCTATCGAAACACTCTATAAGGCTCTCGATTAACCGAACTTCGACCATGAACATTTGTAACTCTCAGTGATGTGCTCAAATAATCAAGCTTCAATTGAGGATTATCCATGAATATTTTGTAACTCTCTACGATGCACACAATTGATCGAGACCCATGCTCGGTTGACCGAAACACCAAGACAATGTTCTCTTCTTCCCAAAAACCCTAGTTTCCAACTTTTTCATACATCAACTCCATCAACCTAACTCCCTACTATCCTAATACAACCAAAACCCACACTTGTTCACCTTTACAAATCATTACAACAACCAATTATGCTCAAACAATCATAAAAACCCTAATTTCAAAAACTCCATTTTTACGCTAACAACTAAAAAAAACCCCTAATTTCTCCAATCATTTATGCCTTCTTTCAGCCTCTCTTTCTTAGATTCTCACCATCTTGGACAAGCCAAGTGAAAAACAAAAAAAACAAAAAACCCCTTCATTTCGCAAGTTTAAAATAGCCTAAAAAATGCTAGTTGAACTAAGCTCGGTTGATTGAGCTTTATACTCGATCGACAAAGAGATGCTCTTCGTTAATTAACTCCTCCTCACCTTTCGCTGCTCGATCAATTGAAAGGTTTGAAAGGTGCTCTGCAACACTTAATGCATTGTCATAGCTTCGTTGCTGTCTCCTTTGATTCCACACGCGTCAACAATTTTCAGCTACCCATGAGGATGGATATTGGATTTAATTTTTTTTTTTGGGTGTTAAAATTTTTTTTTTAATTTTTGGGGAATGAATTTTAAAGCTAATGTATTTAAGAAATGTGATTTAATTTTAGTAAGAAGAATATATGAATGATGATTCTATTCAATCTCTTGTATTCTTAATAATAATTAATTAATACCCAATTTTTATTCTGAAAAAAATTACTATTTTTTCAATGTGCAAACAAAGGTAAAAAGAAAGTGCATGTACGCATATAATTGTAGCCATGCCATATTTTATTGAAAGAAATGTTGGCTTTCATTTATGGTGATAATGATGACGTAAAAGGGGGCAAGGGAGTAATTATGGGGCGTAGGGTTTGAGAAAGACTGCATGTTAAAATGGGGAATCCAAACAATTTTCGTCTCCACGAAGAAAGCGTATGTACGTGTGTTCGTTCGATCACTTCATTCACATTCACGAGTCCCCTTACTGCTCCTCCTCTCATGTCACATAGCGTATGTAGTGGGCGACTTTCTCTCCTTTCCTTTATTTATTTATTTATTTATTCTTTTTCACCCAGTGTTCTTGAACCAAACAATCAGCTGTGACAGGCCTACTCCCTTACCGCCCTACGCCCTACGATAGCTACCCCGCACTCGCGGTAACTAGCTTTGCTTTGCTTTGCTTGTGTGATATTTTTGATCATCGTCTTTCTTCATGTGCATGAACAGCCTTGATTTTCTCAAGTTTCAACTGTACGTAACTATCACACTCTCATTTAATTACCCAAAAAAAAAAAAAAAAAACAAATTATCACTCTCTCTTAATTTCTCTCTACCTACTCTTTTCTCTCCTATCCATAATTTGCACCCAAATATTTATATGTATATGGTGGAAAAATTAATGAGCCTAATTATATAATGGGTGAAGGCCATATATATATATATATATATATAGACACACTGTTGGTACCAAGATTCAACAGTAGCTTTAAGGCTGCCGATTGGGGAATTAAGTACAAGGTATAATTAGACAGAATAAGACTAAAGGTTGAATTGCGTATATATATACATTTGGGGCTCACCCTATATACATTTGGGGCTCACCCTAAGCTCTTTATATAGGCCCGCGTCCTATAGGGTTTTGGGGAGATTCTTATCAATTCTCTTTTTCAATTTGTCATAGAGGTTGACAAGGCGTGAGAATTCAAGTTACTTGAGTCGTCATAAGATATTGCTTACTTGTTGGCCTTCCATCGGTGAGAATGCATTCAGATTTAAGTGATTGGCTAGAAAGGTGAATCGTGGTGATTATAATTGAGCCGTGTCGAGTTTTTGAATTGTCTGGTCGTCTAGAGCCGTCTGGCCTTTGCAATGCTTAAGGGCCCTGTTGGGCTTTTGCTAAAATATAAGTTTTTTTAGGGTCATATGGTAATGTAACTCCTGCATTTATAAACAATTTTTTTTTTCCCCTTTTATGTGGGGACTAAATTTCATAATTAAAATGACGACGCTATACATAATGAGTAAAATATGTTAAATCACTTATTAATCATTCGATTAGTTTTAATTTTAAAACAAATAAAGTTTTCATTTAAACTGCCTATAGTAAAACAAACTGCAGGTAATTTCCACACACACATATATAAATATTTTTAAACTTTTTTATTTATTTAATTTTTAAAAAACTTTGATTGGTTGGCTGTATGGACATCTCATAATCAGAGAGTTGGAACTTGTTAAAGATGTCCCATAATCACACCACAGTAAACAAAGAAAGAAAGAAGCAGTTGTTTGTATGAATCCGAAGAAGTTGATCCCCACGCTTTTCATTAAGAGCGTGGACCCACATCGACTGATAACTGAAAAGAAAGCATGGATGGACTGATGAGGCTGCTGCTCCAGCTTCTCCTTGTTTGTACGCTAAAATTTACACTTCCCCAACGCTCTCACTCCCACTACTCCCTTCTTCCTTCTCTCTCACTCTCGCTTTCTCTCTCTTTCGCTGTCTCGGCGATGGATGAACTCTATGGCCTCCATTCTACTGCCACCGACTACTCAGTAGATAACTATCTGGTCAACAATTACGCCCACTCCTTCCCGACTCCGGTTGCCGGTTTTGGCGACCGGATACCGCTGTTTAGACCCGACCGGTTGTTGTCTGGTTCCGTGTCGTCTGTGGTGTCCGATGCCGCTTCCATGGTGGCTGAGATTCAAAGAGGAGGAACGGAAGAGGAGGTTTCCGGTGCAACCAGAGCCAAAATCGCTTCCCATCCTCTCTACCCTAAGCTTCTCCAAGCTTACATCGATTGCCAAAAGGTGTGGAACCCAGCTTTTCTTTTCTTTTCTTTTTTCACTCGTGTTTGACTCCCCGTTTGGTTGCTGGGAAAACGTACAAACAGTTTTTAAGGAAAAAGAAAGAGAGAGAGTAATACTACAGCGTTTGTTAACCTTCCACTTTTCCCATTAACCAAACGGAGCAATATTAAAGTGTTGGTTTGTTCCTTCAGATCTCAAGTTTCAGTTATGCTCTTTTTTAAGCTCGTGCTTTCCTCTGAAATTTCCTTTTCCTTACGGAATTTTTTTTTTTCCCCGTCGTTGAGGAAAAGAAAAAGGACAAGTAGAAGGAAAAAAAGAACAGTTTGCTATAATGGATACTGTGAAGCAACTGTAGTTTGATTGTACTAGGGTTTTTCTTTTGTACAGGTCGGAGCACCGCCGGAGATTGCTGACGTGTTGGACGAAATTCGAAGAGAAAGCGATCTTTGTAAGAGGACATCAGCTGCTTCCACTCGCTTGGGTGCCGATCTAGAGCTCGACCACTTCATGGTCTCTCTCTCTCTCTCTCTCTCTCTCTCTGAGAATGCTTAATTTATACGGATTTTATTTTATTTTTAATTAAATTTCATTCTCTTTCTGGTTTTTCAAGGAAACTTACTGCGATATATTGGCAAAGTATAAATCGGATCTCGAAAGGCCTTTCGACGAAGCGACTTCGTTTTTGAACGATATTGAAGTGCAACTCAACACTCTCTGCAATGGTGCTTCCAGAATCTGCGTTTATGGTCTCTCTCTCTCTCTCTCTCTGTGTCTATATATATATATATATATATGAAAGTTTTTTTATTTTTATTTACTTTGTCGAATTCTGTGCTGTGGGTTATATATTTCCTATATTGCTTGCTGCGTCTTTTTTTCTTTGTTTTTCCCTTTGTTTTTCCAAGAGGGATTTACACATTTAGGTTAGCAGTGGATATTGGACAGATGGCTCACATGAGTAACAGTAAAATATGGGCGTAGGTTTCATAGGTCAAATTCCCCAATTGGTTCTGAACATTTATACCTAGTGAGCAAAAAAGGTTTCTGATTTCAGATACAAGTAATGACAGCAAGTAACCAACAACCAAAACCCTAGAAATGAATGACACCCTTTGCTGGGAAAGGTGCCTGTTTTTGCTTTTCTAACGTGGAGGAATGTTTTGTTTATTAAGGGTTTCCATGATTGAATCCTTTTTTTTCTTTTCTTTTTCTCCACTTCTAATAACCAATGTTTATCTGCAAGACTTCTAATAACTCTCTGCAGTCTACTACTGAACCTTTTCTTTTCTGTACTATTTTTTTTTGTCTTTCTTTCTTTCATTTTTTTTCTTTCTTTTTTAATTTCCTTCTTTTGTCTGTTTCTCATGAATTAAAAACCCCTCTCTCTCTCTCTCTCGCTCTCGTGTTAGTATAAATAGAATAACCATTAATGATGAACATTCTTCTTTCTTTTTCCATTTTTTCTCAAGTAAATTTCTCCAAGAAAACTCTTCTACATATGATACAAGGAGAGGTGCAACTTGGCTTGAATGATGAGTAAACCTAAGAGTGATAGTGATCCTTTTTTGTAGGATTGAATTATTGATAGGATTTTTTTTTTACTAATTAAACCTAGGACTGCAACAACCTTCTGATTAGTTTATGGGCTAAAGTTTCTATCATTGGAGATAACATTATTTGAGTCACATGTTATTTGTCCACATGTTAAGCTGATTTTCAACTAAATACTAATTTATGCAACCGCTTTAAAAATCTCAGTTTGTCATAATAGAATATTGTCAGATTATGTTGGGGGTGCTGGCATCCTTCCAGCTGTTATAGCTATTTTATAATTAGCATGCTAATATATTGGGCTTGGTTTGCTGCATTTTGTTTCTCTTTCCATTGTTTAGATGGATGCTATCAAACCTGAAAATGAAATTTACTTAGATGGGTGTCTGTTTCCAAAATTGGTTTTAGAATAAAAATCGAATATTCTATCATGAAGAACAATAGAATTTGTACCTCAGCTTTTGAAGTACATGGCTCTTGAGGGTTTCCTTCATTCCTTATTTGATTCGAGTCTTAGGCAATTAAGGTTGAGACACTATTTCTTACTTAAATCAGTGGGATATATATATATATATATATATATATATATATATATATATATATATATATATATATGGTGATTGCAATGGAGGTGTAAATCATGTGTTAGCTCATATTTCTAGGCAGATGGCAATGGTTGCAGTCACTTGAGATTAATGTATTTATGGATACCATGGGCGAGAATAGAATACTAAACATTTGGAAAGTTCTTAGGACAATCAATTCTGCCATCCAAAATAGTAGAGATCGAGAAAATGTTTTCTAAGAACATAGAGGATCTCATCAGGAATAGTTGCAGGTAGTTGCAAATGTATTAAATAATATACTTGAACCTAAAGGAAACCCCTTTTCTTCTTAATCAAGCATATCATTAACACAAATAGATTCCTAATAGAATCTTTGCATTGAAAAACATGATATCATGGGTGAGTGAAGTACAGGGAGTTAGGTTTCCAAAATATTACATTTGCTCGTGTTGTAGTTCTGGTCTCATCTTCCTTTCAGACCTGTCTCATATTTTAAAATTTGCTTGACCACTGTTGATGTCCAACTTTTAAGGCTATGTGCATATTTAAATAATGGTTGAGTCCATAGGCTTTTGTACGTGGTACAGATGGATTTTGTCACCAAAATGCTTTCTTTAGTATTTCTTTTATGAGGTCAAGGCTATGGGAATGCTCATATCGTGTGGTCCCAAGCTATTTTTAGCATCAACATGAGAGAAAGCTGCTTTTTCATGCAACTTTAGTGCAAGTCATGGTGGCCTGGAGGTTATAGATTTTGTTTGGAAATGAGAGCCATCAAGGTGGATTGTTACTAATTAATTAAAGTGGTTCAGACATGCGTAAAAACTTTATGATTTTTAAATTTCAAAGGAATTGCAGATGAGAGATTTGGCAATGGTTGCTCTAGATTACATTTTAGCTGCTTGTGGTCTCAATGTGTGCGTGAGCACGTTCATTGAATTTTCTTTATGACTCTAGAATTTTTTTTTTTTTTGACGTGTCCACCCAAGGTAGGGGATTCGAACTAGTGACGTCCTCTTCATGAGACGTGGTTCCCAACTGATTGAGCTACCAATAGCTACCTCTCGGGAACCACTCTAATATACTTTGGACAAGCTCCAATGTAGAACAAATGGATTTGACATATGTTACATCAATTACATGTTGTTAACTGTTAAGGAAGCGTGTTTTATCTTGAATGTTTTAAACTATATATTTGATGTACTTTATACCAATTACATGCTGTTAGCTTGCTGTTTAGGAAGCGTGTTTTCTCTTGAAGGTTTTAAAGTATCTTCTGGTTCATCTGCCACATTGATAGTATTGCTAATCTCATCCCAATCTTAGATGATATGCAAGATTTCTTTCATTTGATATTTCATTTGATGCCCCTAGTGTTGAAGAGTGGAAAAACTTGTTTGTTAATTAGCCTCTTGAAGTGAACTTTTTTTTGCCTTTGGGATATGATAATTCAATCTTCCATGAATGAAACAAATTTGAGTTAGAAACCATGGCTGTATTAAACTGATTTGTTGTCTATATTAGAAGACCTGGGCATTCTGTATCTCATTCAATGTACCGATATCTTAGTTTTATCAATGTCTATTGGTAGAATGCAAGGCACCTTCAGTTCTTGTTTTTAGAAGTATTTCTCAAGCTATGAGGTATGGCAGTAGATTTGCAAGGCTCTGAATGTTTTGGTTTAGACAATTTTCTGTAACTTGATATATCCGATCTAGATCCATGTCTTTATGGCATGTAGATTATGTCATCTATTTATTGGAGATGCAATCTCCATTAGGTAGTTTGTTTAAGTTTGAAGCCGTATTTTTCTGTTATCATGTGCCCACCACTCCCCCATTTTATCTCGTTCTCCACACGTTTGTTTCTCCTTCTGTGTGACTGAAATGCACTTAACAAGTGCCTATTGTATTGTGAAGATTGATTCTGTGATAGCAGAAGCTTAACAGTCCTAGGAAGAATCAAGGTTTCCCCTTGTTTTTGTTGGCAATATTTAAACATGTTGCTCCAGAAGATTGTTTGTTGTCTAAAGATAACTGTCATATTACATTTGACTACAGTTTAACATTGTCTTTCGCGTCCAGAAGATTGTTTAGGTTTGAAATAATTCGGGTTAGTTCTTGTCAAAAGAAGATAATTGGGGTTCTTCTTAACTTCGATAAAACCAAGCCAGCTGCAAGCTCTCTCTCTCTCTCTCTCTCTTGCTGAGACGATTCAAGCCTTGAAAGAGCTTACAGGTCTAAGAATGGTGTTTCATACATGTGGGCTTAAAAGCTACTCGCTATGCTGTTTTCTGAAAAATCTATTTTTATTGTCCGACTTATAGACAGTTTTTGGAAAGGCATTAAATTACTTGGAAGCTTGCTTTACCGTAGACAAAGTTATATGGGTTATGGAAGTCCTAAAATTTCATGTGTACTTTTCAGCCTCTTGACTATTAAATATCCCCCCCCCCAAAAAAAAAGGCACGTAAAAAATTTGATTTTGGCCAGCTTATTGTTCATTATTTTTTGACATGCATTCCCAAGTAGAACACACAAACAAAAGGAAATCAAAGTTTTTCTTGAATAATTTGTTCCTTTTGCTGCATGTGACTGAAATTCCCGGTGCTCCTCTGACACTCTTTTAACTGTTATACAGTTTGGAGTTTTGCTCTGCCAAGTTCAAGGATTTGCTTTTTACATATATGAAAAATGCTATTTTTTACCTTCTCCCGTCCAACTTTTCCGTCCAACTCCATTCATTTGTTTTTCAAATTTATCATTGAATCTGATTGATGCAAGCATGGGTCCTATAGCATGTGCTCTAACACCAGATAATTAGTAACGAGGGCTCAGGAAAAAAAAAAGAAAAGTACAAGTTTTCTTTCGTTTTTTCCTCCTTCACTTGCACTAGTTTTTGTTCTATTTGATGCCGAGTTCCGATGTGCTGAGGTTATGTGTGTGTATATATATATATATATATTGGATGGGCATTGGAAGGGTAAAGTTGGGAAACGTGTGTTGTGGAAAAGTTGTCCGAGACAACAAATGGACTCCCGCAGTTCCCGCTGCAGACTGCTTTTAAACCATGAAGCAGACTGGTCCAACCCTGCGGTTGCCATTCTTAGTCTCTCTCTCACTCCACTCCACCGCCCCTTCTCCACGCCTTATAGTTGCACAGAATTTTATGCACTCTCGCTCTCTTAAAATTTAATTAATGCTAATTAGCTTAAACAACTATAATGACGTGTCTCTCTCTTTCTTTTTGTCTGGTGTGGTGGGGAAGGAAACCCATTTATTTATCTGAGTTCGTGGGTGTCAATCAGAAGAGAAGAGAAAGTGATGGAAAAGAAAGCATTGGGCGGGAGCGTACGATGCGGGTTGTGGGATGTTATTTTTCTTTTTCTTTTTGTTGAGCGATATGGACAGGCCGTATCCGTTGAAAGACGCCTCTTGATCCGCCCACTGAGCGCGATACGACACAACGAACCTCGGAATCTTTATTTGTCTGGTCTCTCTCTCGCTTTGTACTGTTTTATGTGGAAGCGGGACCCGCCTCCTTTGGTAAGGCATTGGGTTGTCGTAACATCACATCCATGGAAACATGGAATCCTGCCTCCATGAGAATTGATGAGAACAAATAGTGGTTTGGTAGACTCCATTATGATCCCCTTTGCCTTTCTTCTGTGTGCTCGCTGACCCCACTCCCCTCCATCACTACTCCATCTCTTTTTTCTTTTCCTTTATTTTATTTAATTTTTTTTTTTTTTTTATGATCTTGATTGTTTACTAATTTTTTGGTGTAAAAACGGAAGAGTAGAATATATTGGGTTGTTGTGAGAGGGCTCACCAGGACTAGTTTTTTTTTTTTTTTTTTTTAAAAAAAGAAATTTGAAGTGCACATGATGAACACTGTCACGTCAGTTTAATGGGACGAGAGTAGTATTTTCAAAAGCGTGGAATATACTTTCTTCCAAGTTTTACAAATTGTTGTTTTTACGTGCTCCGTTAATGTTTTGTCAAAAAAATTAACAACTATTTTGCCATTGGTACATGTGGCCACACTATAGCCTATAAAATTGTGCCACATGTAGACCCAACCAGAGCTGACTTACCACCTCATCTCATTTCAGCCCCATGTAGCAATTTGGTAGAAACAGCTCAGTCGACTCATGTGCCTCATAATTTTGGTATTTTTGGAAATAAACTCGTTATTACTAGAGAGAGTCGACTATTCCTCTATGTTAGAATCAAGTTGTCTGTGTATAATTTGTGGACACGGATATATGATCTAAACCAAAGGTTATGGATTGCCATTGACTTTATGAACTTATACAATTATTACCTTGATCATTGTTTATGGTGATGATTAATTCATGTTTCCCATATAACATATCCATCCTTGATAAAAGCCATTCATATGCTGTGTGACATTAAATAGCTTGTCTATTCAACAATGTACTCTTTGGTTTGCTAAAATCATAGTAACATTTTGGTTGTTTTTTTATATTTGAAAGTAACATTTTCTGAGTTCAGTTTCTTTTGGCATATATAGAGTGCCTATGCAATTCCTTTAGTATGGTTGTAAGCTTGTGACAAAATTCATGCATCTGGATGTATTCGGACCAAAAGAGAATTCATCTCTTGAGAATTTTGATTAAAGGGTTCGTTTGTCATTTGACGAATGCAATTTTCTCTTCATGAGTGATGGTATTAGTTTTATGGTGGGAAAATGAGCATGTTTATTTGAAAATTTGCCTTTCAATTTGTACTTGTGTCATCCTTTTTTATGAACTTCTCTGGCATTTATACCACTAAATGCCTAATCTTATTAGATCCTTTGTGTGTGATCCCTTTTGGTCCCTCCACATTTATTTGAAGCAAGGACAAGTTGAAAACCATTTAAAGTTGTGGGTTTTGGTATCCTCTTATTGTTGATCTTTTACCAGATGAAGTAGATGCATCATCTGAGGAAGATGTCAGCGGAGGAGAGACGGAGGAGTGCCAGCGGACGGATGAGGATCGTGAATTAAAGGACAAACTCTTGCGTAAATATAGCGGTTATATCAGTAGCCTGAAGCATGAATTTTCAAAGAAGAAAAAGAAGGGAAAGCTACCTAAAGAAGCAAGGCAAATCCTACTCGACTGGTGGAATATTCATTACAAATGGCCATACCCGACCGTAAGCATTTTCTTTTGAAGCAATAGTTGTATAATTGTGTATCCATGCTGAAACTATATATCTGCACAAAAAGAAAAAGGAAAAGAAGTGCTAGGCTTGACATTCTAATCATGCTTTTTTTACATATTCAGGAAGTGGACAAGGTTGCACTGGCTGAGTTAACAGGCTTAGATCAGAAACAAATAAATAACTGGTTTATAAATCAAAGGAAGCGTCACTGGAAGCCGTCGGAGAACATGCAATTCACAGTTATGGATAGTATCTACGGACCGCTTTTCCGGAATGACTAAGGTGGGATCTTGTGATTTTGTGTTTGTATATTCTTGGACATGACCCTTTGCTAATGCCTAACGAATTGCCTAGCCACTTAGTTTTATTACAACCCTCTACATTGTGGTCACTAAAGTTAGTTTTGGATGCTAGCGTGTGCTATACAATAGAGATTTCGATTGTTCTCCATTTATTAGAATGGGGCTATTGCATGTATATCTGAGGTGTCCATCAATGTGGTGGCAACTGCACTCATCAAAATTGAATTTACATGATCACCATGATGAGCACAGCTAATGTTTTCCTTTTTGGTCGAATGATGAATACAATTCAACAATTCATATTCTGCTTGCTAGTTAAGGTTGTGGGATATTCTCAGGAAAAGAAGCTATAGTGGTTTTGTTATGTTTTTTTGGGGGGCTTTAGGGTTCGGTCCAAATGTTGTGAACATTCCCCATGCTAGACCATTATACAAGTGAAAATGGAGCCCTAGTTTGGGTTAAGGCATCGGTGGTAGGAATAAGCCAGCTTTGTTTGTTTGTTTGTTTGTTTTTTTTTTTTTTCTTAAAAAAAAAAATAAAAAAAAATCATAAAAATGTATGATGGAGCAGCAATTGTGTCTATTTACTTGGGCGTGATCATAACACTTGTTGGGAACCAATGACGTGAAGGGCCTAGGGCAATTGCTGGCACTCCTTCAAGCTAGGTTGAACCATAGCCAGACCTAATATTATCATGGGCATTAGTAGGTACTTAAGGTAGCTAATACTAGTTAGGTTTAGATATAAGTGGAACCCAAGCTGGTTTAACTTACACAAGCAACATGTGCATTTTTTTCTTACTAGGCAAGCAACGTGCGTTTTTACAACAATGGAACTTCGTTTTAATAATGTATTATTTGGAGAGTATTGAAGACCATCATGCCAATTTTTAGGAAAAAAGTTGTCTTTTTACACCCAAGAGAGGAAAAGAAAGGCTGTTTAAAGCATGTTGATTGTTGTCAATAAACCCTTAATAATGTAGGCCGACAATGTTCGTCTAAGATATCTGTTAATGGGTTGTATTGGTTTTTAAAAATCAATTATTGTTATAAAAAAAATGCCTCCTGCAACCAAAAGTTGAATGCTATTGACCACATGTAGTACTTTCCCATCAAATTCCCCCTTCAATTCAAGTTGTCTTGATAAAATATGACTTAAAAGCCTTTTATCGGTTTCCCTTCATGGTCACGGCTGACATTTTCCCATCTAAAACTTCATGGTTTGAAAAGTGTTCTTTCTTTTTATTGGAGGATTGTTTCAATGTGATATAAAGGTAAGAAGTATTTTCTATGTTTTATTAAAAAAATATTTTAAAAAACATGAGCTAAATTCTTATGTATTATAAAAAAGTGGTAGTGTGGACACCTTGAGTGGAGGAGAGGGGTGGTCGAGCGGCCACCTTTGGCCTATTGTGATGGCCATGCGGCCAACCTAATCTAGTCAGGTGGCCATGCAACCACCTTGGACTTCTTGTGGTGGTTGCGTGACCACCCCTCTCTCTCTCCTCTGGTAAAGGTGGCTACACGACTACTATATTTCTATCGAACTTGAAAAGTAGTATCAAAATATGAGTTTCATGTCAAGCTTATTCAAATTGAATGGGATGCCAACCAATATTTTATCATATCAAGATATGACCCTCAAAAGCATTTGTTGGAGAGAGCATTTTTGAATACATGGTATCCTATGGTTTTGCTTACCACCTTCAAAGTGATGGTCAAATTGAAGTAGTCAATAAATGTTTGAAACACTATTGATAGTGTTACGCAGGGAGAAACCTAAATTATGGTCTTCCCAGTTACCTATGGCAAAGTGGTGGTACAATACCGACTACCGCATCTCTATTTGGAAGAAACATTTGAAGTTCTTTATGGTGTTCTTTGGTAGGGTTGACTTTGTAAAAAATAAATCCCTATAGCTTTGTAATGAACTTATCAATTCATGTGGTATGCCTATGTAACAAATGATCAATCCATGCAAATTTGTGCCATTCTTTATAATATAGTCCTTATAGAATCACAAATTTACCCTAAAAACGGGGAAAAAAAAGTTTGGGTTGGTAGTGCTAGAAGTGGTTGGACTTGGACACCTTTATAGCTATGGTGGTTGCGCGGTCACCTCCTCTAGCCAATTATGAGGGTGACTGAACGACCCCCTAAGGCTCTTAGAGGTGGTTTGGTCACCCTCTATAATCGACCATAGAGAACCACCTCCATACCGTAACAGTCAGTTTTGAAGGTAGCCTACTACTCCCTATACCACCACTCAACCTTTTTTTTTTTCCTTTATTTTATTTTTATTTGAGAATAAACTTTAAAAACACACAAACACTCGGTTGGAAAAATGACCAAAATTTATACAACAGGATGATTATGTTACAGAAGCATTCCACATGAATTTATAAGTTTATTTTGAAACGATAATGATTTATTTGTTACAAGGTCAAACCATATGGACTATTTAACAATTTTCACACAACAAATAATTTTTTTTCAAAATTATCCTCCTTAGTTTAAATTTGGATAAAAAATAAAAAATAGGTAATTACTTTTCAAATAAAGTAAACGATAAATTAAGAAGTTATTAAAATTCTATCCATTGGTATTTTGAAGTAGGCCAGTATTTTGAAACATCTCAAAATATAAGAGAGGACTAAAAATAAAGGACAGAGTGAATAATGTTTTATTTCCAATGAAAAGGTTACTGTAGACTTAAAAATTAGGCTGAATTTTTATGGAAATTAGACTTAGTCATTCATTCATGCTTTCACGCCTCCCAATAAGAAATTTTGGTTCCGCTCCTGACTTTATGACTAACATTTATTTGAAATTTTAGTTTTACATACCGTAAAAGGAAACCAACGATATCTCATATCCATCCCTTGTTATTACAGTTTTGCTTATAGTCTTAGGGTTAGTCAAAACGTGCCATTTCAAAATAGAGATTTTAAAACGTGCAATTTTAAAACATAATTTTTAAAAACGTAATTAAATATTTGGTAAAATTATAGTTTAGCATTTAAAATCGTGGAAACCAACAATATCCCATATCCATCCCTTGTTATTACAGTTTTGTTTATAGCCTTAGGGTTAGTCAAAACGTGCGATTTCAAAATAGGGATTTTAAAACGTGCAATTTTAAAACATAATTTTAAAAAATGTAATTAAATATTTGGTAAAATTACAGTTTAACATTTAAAATCGTGCATTTTTAAAACATACACCCACTTGCGATTTAAAAACATAAATTTTTTACAATTTCAAATAGCAAGTTTTTAAAAAAGCATTTACAAATAATACATTTTCTACAATTTAATGAAAAATCACATTTTTACTCTGCGAAATAACTGTGTAAAATGTACTAGACCACTATGCAACAATTTTTTTAAAGCATTCCACACAATCTCAAAGCTTTTACTGAAAACATTGTTCTCTTTAACCCATCTCCATAAAAAGCCAAGCCAACTTGTAAAACCTTCACTTACAAGTGTCTAACATGAAATCCAACGGGGCAAACTTTCTTGGATTAATAATTTGTACAAAAAATAGACGTGTTTGGTGTCATTCTTAAACGTATCTTGATTATCTTTTCTTTTTTAAAAAAGGTTACCATTAAATCTGTAAGACTCATGTGTGGATCTTGTACATGTGTGTTTGGTAAAGGAGTGGGCCAGACTAGACTCAAAAACCCAAAAAAATCTTCTTAAAATTAACCTCAATATTCTTACTTTTTACATTACATCAATCACTTTTTATTATTATTCAAATAAAAAAATCGTTACAAAACAAATTTTTTCACATTTTTATATAAAACATTCTTATTTTTTTATTTTTTATTTTCATATCAATCAAATCTATTATAGTTTTGATCCACTTCTTTTTTCAAGTTCTTTGTCAAACACAGCCGTAAATTTAATAGTAAATTTGTCAATTTCTTATTGGGAGATGGACAAAAAAATGGCAAAAAATGCCACTAAAAAGTAGCTAATAGCTAAATAAAGGAAAAAGAGAAACAAAACCAGCTCATACATCCTCTCAAAAACCCACCCATCTCTCTCTAAAATCCAAGAGCTGAAAACAATAATCATGCCTACCATATGGGGTTCAATTACTCCCATCCTCCCCCACTCTCCCACAGCCCTCATAAAAGACCCTCACAGAGAGAGGTCAATTTGCTGCGTTGATTCGAGCTGCAACATATAGAAAACAGGGGAAACAGAGCATCAAACATGCTCTGTTTCTCTGAATTCCAATAAAGAAACCATAGCAACCACCCCCCATCCCATTTGAATTAAATGCAACACCCAGTCCCAAATCCTCAAAAACCCAGATGGCTGTTCCTTGTGTTTCTCTTCTTCTTCTTCTTCTCTCCCTCCCTCTCCACCGCTGAAGGCACCCTTTTGTGCGGCTCCTCAAAGGAGGACAGCAGCCCAAACTTCATTCCAAATTTCACTGCTGCAATGAAAGAAGTCTCCAAGGGAGTCAGTGAATCGAAATGGGCATCCCATTCTGTCATTTCTCCGAGTCCCAGCATCTTCACATATGCCCAGTGCTATGACTTTCTCTCCCACAATGAGTGCAAAGCCTGTCACAGTAAGAGCCGAACAGAGCTCCCCAGATGCTTTCCTGCCAACTCTGCAAGCATTTATCTTAACGGCTGCTACCTTCGTTATGATATCTATAACTTCTACAACGAGGCGGTTGACGAAGACCGTGATAAGGTGATTTGTGGGCATCCCATATATGTTCACAAAGATCAGAACTTCCAACGGGAATTTACGAAAATAGTTCATGACATCGTTCGGCGTGTGGCTACGAAGGCGGTGAGCGACAAGGGGTTTGCAGTGGAAGTGGAGGCGGCAGGGGTGGCTCCTGTTTATGCAATGGGTAAGTGCTGGGCGACACTGACCATCCTCAACTGCAGTAAGTGCATGTCGGATGCAGTGAAAAAGGTGTCTAAGTGCGCGCCCAACGCGGATGGCAGGGTTATGAATGCTGGTTGTTATTTAAGGTATTCTGCAGAGAATTTCTTTACCAATGACAAGGAGGATGACTTGAATGAGAGACATGGTAAGAACCAATTGTTTTGAGAAGCATTTTGTGTTCTTTGGCGCTTTTGATTTTGTTTCTTTCTTCCTTTTTTTTTTTTTTTTAGTTTTTAATACTTTTCTTCACATGGGGATGGGGGTCTCTGTTTCTCTTAATGGGGCTCAAAATTAGCCTTATCCCAAATACCTAAACCCATCGTAAGAGATAAATTCAATCACTTTGCGGTTATTCTAAGTTCTTGAGTTTTTTTATTTATTTTTATTTAATTTGAATGTTGGGTATGGTCATCTAGATTTAACGTTCGACTTGAGATTTGATTATGCATGATCTTGTCATTTCCAATGGAATTCCTGACACACAGAAAACAAAACAGGTGTTTTTATGACCTTTTCTCTATAAGGTTTTTTTTTTTTGTTTTTTTGTGGGTGTTTTGATTGTAAAAAGTGTTTTAATGTGACTTAAAAGACCATTTGACTTTTTTGATATAAAATTGAAAAATAAAAAGAAAGAAAGAATGGGTTAGCAAATGAGTAATAGAGTAAATATTACTCATTTACTCATGCACCCTAGAGTAAATGAGTAATAGATCTCTCTGAGATCAGTGGATTTCTTTGAGTTTTATAATGCTGACGAGCCCATATTAGGCCCTTTGTTTCTTGTTTCATTTGGTCAAGAGCCTGTAATCCTCAATGACATGATTGATCCCTACTCCCTATTATAATAAATTCATTTCTTAATTTATGTTATGGCATTTCATCTCTGCTTGGGGTTGCTAATAATCTTACTAATAATAATTTCATTTCCTTGTTTCATGCATCTCCAGAGGCTTCTGGGATCATTTCTTCAGGAATTGCCTTAACTTTGATTGCTCTCATTGGTGTTGCATTTGCCTATGTGAGAATATCAAGGAGGAAAAGAGGTGCAATTTCTGTCAAAAATCATGATAGCCTCTTGATTTTCATCTTCTTCTTCTTCTTTCTTTTTTTTTTTTTGATTTTTTAATTCATTCTGCTCTTGTACTTCACTGCAGAGAAAAAAAATTCAATTTATTTGGACATGTCTCATTTGAATTTCAAGTATGAATTGCTGGAGAAGGCCACCAATTCGTTTGATGGCTCGAGGAAGCTAGGGCAAGGTGGAGCTGGTTCTGTGTTCAAGGGGATTCTCCCTGATGGGACAATTGTTGCAGTCAAAAGATTGTTCTTCAATACGCGGCAATGGGCGGATGAGTTCTTCAATGAGGTGAACTTGATCAGCGGCATTCAACACAAGAACCTTGTTAAGCTTTTGGGTTGCAGCATTGAGGGCCCAGAAAGCCTTCTGGTTTATGAATACCTACCCAACAAAAGCCTCGATCAAATCCTTTTCAGTGAGTAATCCCAATAAAAGCTTACAAAAAGTTCAATCTAATAGCCTGTTAATTTATATGTTTATCTTATAGCTTCAGCTTGCATATACGTTCATTACGCACACATATATCTATATCAATACTTACAATTACAAGAAGTTAAGCGATATCTATTACATTATGAAGAGAATTTCTTTTTATCTTTTAAAACTAAAGTTATATAAGCTTATAAAAGCCGAGCCGAGTTTATACAAGCTCGATGAGCCTAAATTTTTATTCAAGCTCTATTTGCTTAATAAATTAACCGATTCTAAGTTGAGCTTATTTGAGTCAAGTTTCAGTCGTGAGTGGCTTTGTTCATTTTGTTGAGAAATAGTCTCACATTGCCTATGGACAAGATCTTGGACATGTTTATAAGGAATGAGCAACTCTCTCTTATAGAACCGATTTTATGAGATGAGTTAGGCCCATGAAATTTCTTCACATTTATAGCCCTTAGATTTTGGGTGTCTATTTATGCAGGTAAGCACACATCCCTTCACCTAACCTGGCAGATGCGGTTTGAAATCATCTCTGGAACAGCAGACGGCCTCGCATATCTTCATGGAGGTTGTGGAGAAAAAATAATCCACAGAGACATAAAAGCCAGCAATATTCTCCTTGATGAGAATCTTACTCCAAAGATCGCTGATTTTGGACTTGCTCGAGGTGTATCGACGGATAAATCTCATGTTAGCACCGGAGTAGCAGGAACATTGTAATCACAAACTGTCTCCATTATATAGTTGTCTTGCTTTTGATTCTCTACATGATTGTTTACATACAGCTTAAGGTATAGATTTTGCATGCAAGATAAATGCTACATTTACCAATAGTTGGATTTCAAGTTATGGGAATTGCAACGCATCACTTGAAAACCAACTTTTGGGAAGAAAATTTGGTCGGTGTAACATTTTACTTTGCGTTATATGTTCTCTTGTTAATTATCTTTTACATTATAATCCCTACAAACTTTGACATTTGCTGCAGGGGATATATGGCTCCTGAATATCTTGTTCGAGGACAGCTAACCGAGAAGGCAGATGTTTATGGTTTTGGAGTTTTGGTTATGGAGATTGTAAGCGGCAGGAGGAGCAGTGTTTTTACTCAAGGGTCAAGTTCAGTTTTGCTTTCTGTAAGATTCAGACCCTTTTGCATTGCTAATAAATAGTGATAATATATATTAAGCATATGAAAAGTGTCTGGCTTTCATTGTTGCACATCAGGTTTGGAGGCATTACAAGGCAAACAAAATCACTCAATCTGTTGATCCTGCCTTGAATGGTATATATTCTGAGAAAGAGGCATCCAACGTGCTTCAAATTGGGCTTCTTTGCACGCAGGCTTCTGTTGCACTAAGACCATCCATGTTTGAAGTGGTTGAGATGCTAAGCGATGAAGAATGTGTCATCCCCTCACCCGAACAACCTCCATTCTTGAATGCCAGTGTCCTAAGTTTGGGTGACACGACCACTACCTATGATCCCATGATCCCTGCCACCTCATCCTCCTTGTCCAACAATAACTCCTCAAATGGGGAATCTGCTGCTGAAGTGTCCATTTTTTATAGTGCAGAGTCCGACAATATGAGCATTCATGGATCGGATTTTCTTTCAACATTTCAAGCATTTAAGGGAAGCTAGATTGGTCATCTCAAGATATATGCTATCTTGAGCAAAAGATAAGGACCCAAGGTCCCAATGCAAGGAGGGAAGTAACGACCCACGTAATCAGGGGTGTGGAATGATGGTGAAAATTTTGTCATGTAGATGGGATGTTTTGGTATTTTCCTTTTCTACTAAGATAGAAAAGGGTTCATATAGCTCATAGAGAAGAGCTTTCTTTTAGGGAAAATTATCCATTTAGTAGCCCTTGCAGAGATTTGTAGTTGTACCAAACTAATCTCTCTTGTATAAGAGCATCTTAAAGATATGTAGGTACACTATTTGACAAAAACCATTAGACACACATGAATCCACGTCACAATCAATTGACACGTGGTGTAATTGATGACTTAAACTATAATAAAATTACAATTTCGCCCACGTACTAATAAAACAAAAAATAAATGAAAAAAAGTGGGACCGCCCCTCCCTAAGTGAAGGTCGCCAATTCCCTCATAGAGCGGTCTACCAACTGTAATGCCCCAGTGGTTTAACTAACTAATAGTTAACTTGGCATGCCTTTCAAGACTTATTGATCATTTAATAAGCCTTAAGGGATCTCTAATCCTGCAACTCTAGGGAAAAGTAGCAGAAATAAAATACTTATTACATCATAAGATAGCCAATTCTAATAAAATAATAATGCATTAATTTATCTAGAGCAAAACCCTAGTATTCCAAAGTAAAATAAAACCATCAAAATCTAAATCCCAAAACAACTCAAAAAAAATATCTTTAAAGCAACATAAAGGAAAATAGGATCTTCAACTTTGATGTTCGCATAAAATGTGAGTCATCAGTCATCCATGCCTGCAGAAAACCATTCTTTGACATTCGGCCGACAACGGGCACAGTACACCAAGAACATAACTTCTATGAGTTCATCAAGCTCATCCTTAAATTCAACCCATAAAAATGCAATCAATTAGGGTCTAACTCCTCATAAACCACCCTAGATAAGTCCTCCACAGTCACATTCCTCCTCACAGGATTCGACATCTAATAACTAACTAACCGTATGAGAACAAACGGATTTTAAGTTCATGACTTAGTGAGTAAATATCACGTAAAAGGCAGTTATCAATGTTGTGAACTCATGATTTTGATAAAAAAAAAAGTTTCAAAGTAAAATATCATCATGTAAGATAGTTCTTTGGCAAGATATCAATGTAGGAATGAAATGCATTATACATATAATTACATGATAAGTAATGAAGTAAAGTCTTAGCTCAACATCATGTGATTTATCTGAGCCATTAACCCCTTCTTAGTAGGGTTTACGTGTCTCGAGAAACTTTTAATATTACATCAATGCCTCAATGAGGTATAATAGTGGTTACCATAATAGTTCGATCGGGTCTGACCCCAAATGGGCCACACTACCAACGATGATCTATAGTGACCATCATCTGTACATGGCTGAATCGATCACTTATTTGGCCCATTAGATCCAAGTGGCAAAATATAAACGTAAAACAGGACCATATGACCATACTCGTATAATGGTAGGCTCATGACTAGAAATTATGTCATATGATGTAATTGTTCTATGTCTTTTACATGCATGCAATCATAAATACTTACACGACATTTCGATTCTTTTCAATTTCATTCTTTTTCAAGTATTTGATGTGCGTAAAAGTTGAGTTCACATCGCTATAAAATAATTCTGTGCAAGTAGAGAGTACGGAAGTTTTATATATCCAAATAGTATGGCAATAGAAGATAGATAAAAGCATATGTGTGACATGATCGTAGGGATAATCCTTAAAATCAACCTCGAACTCCTCAAAAAGGTTTTATGCAAAAACCCTAATGTCAGAAGGTTTTACTTTTAACGCCCCAAAATTAAATAATTAAATTTACTTAATTTGAAGTGTTACTTGTAGTGCCTCCAAACTAATTAAATGGTAATTAGCTGAAATCACTACATATCACTAATTATCAGAGTATACAACAACATAAAGCGGGAATAAATGATTTGAGACAATTAATCATATAACTTTAAAAAACATCATGTATCATCAATATAGACTTAAGAGCTTCCAAACAAACATTTCCATGACGTTGACAGTATGACAATATGAGTCATTCGTTCGCCATCTTCATCCCAATGAATTTCTCACTCTACAGCCGGACAACATTGGTATCATGTTTGTGATCCTGATGAAGCTGAAAGTACTTGTCTTGAGGTTTTTGTGTGGGGAGGTGACTTCAACTTTCCCGAACACTTCAGGTTTGGATCATCTTGGATTTGCAATAGCACCTCTATATCGTCGAGATATTAAGTGGCATGAAGTATTGAGTGATCAAAGGTACCGACATTGTCGCACCAGATACTCTTTAACCTGGTGTTCAGCTTAGAGTCTTTTTCTAAGTGATTTGCAATTCAATTCTCACAGAAGGTGCCAAACTATTGATAGGCTCAACATATTTTGGGGCCTTAGGCAAAACTTTGAAATTGGGCCTAAATTTTTTTTTTTTTTTTTTTTTTTTTAAAGTAACATATATATATATATATAGCAATAAATTTAGATACATCAATAACATTTTCATTATCTTCTAATTCTTTTTGATGAGTTTCTTGTTTATTTATGAGTTTTTCACCTAAATTATCCTCAATATTTTGTTTATTGCTAATAACAAATTTATTTAGAGCTCCTCTTTGAGATTCAATCAATTTGTTTACCTTTTTTTTTTCTTTTTTTTTTTTAAAGTTTTTCATATCCGGATGCATATTTTCTAGTAGACATGTTTAATTAAAAATACTAACAAATTAAACAAACATGATTTATCAAAAAAAAATTATGACTATAATAAAATAAAGGACAAAAATAGAACAATAAAACCTGATTTGGCAAAGGAATTATGAAGCAGTTCTTGGAGATAGGACAAGAGACTTAATCACTCGGAGTCGGAGAGGAAGAGAAAATGATGAGATAGGCAGAGAAGAAAAATTCATAAAAGAGCAAGTAAAGAGGAGAGGTAAAGTGACAAATATAGAGATTGATATTTAAAATGCCCATGGTTAACAGCAATTTATATTTTTGGCTCTTGGCTTTCCCTAGATGGCTAAATAATAAATAGAAAATAAATGGTAATATTTTATTTCTAAGGTTTATATTTTCTCATAAAAAACAAAAAATTTCTAGAAAGAGGCCAAGAGGATGAGTGAATGATGTAGGCATGTACCGTAACGTCAGGAGCTCTAGGGAATTGGCGTAATGATGTATAAGGCTTTAATGCTTTGTCCTTTTTAATTTATTTTTCGAATTATTTTTAAAATTTATAGTGGGCTTATTAATTGGGATCTTATTAAATTGAGACCTTAAATTTTGATAAAAAAAAATTTTAGGCCCTATTAAAAAAAATTTGGGCCTTCAATTTTTTTTTTGGTCCAAAATAAAATTTTTTTTTTTTTTAACTAAAAATATATTTTTTTGAGCCTTATTAAATTGGGGGCCCTAGGCGAGCCTGAGCCGGCCCTGAGTTGACCACACACCATGACTCCAATGGAGAATGTGTGTTAAAAGGAAAAAAAAAAAAAAAGGAGGTAAGGGAGCTTGCCGGATGTGCCGACGAGGATCACTTTGATGCTTAATTCAACATTTGGAATTTGGAGAAGTTGAACCAACTACTAGTGAGTAAATGAGTGGGATCGTACCTAAAAGAGTTGCCTTCTTTCTATTTATAAAGCATACTTTCCCGCCTCGTTCCCAGTAGGGTATGGGCATTAGAATCGGTTTCCTGCCCTTTTTTTTTGATCCGATAGGGCAGCTCAATACTGTTGGCAACAATGTTTGTTAAGACCAAGGCTGTCAGCCTGTCACCAGCTGTCTTAGACAACTAAAGTATATTGTTCACAATTAGGATATCTCTTCCATGTTGAGTTCCTAAAATTAAGTGGTTTGCTTAACGGTCTTAATACGTAATTAGACAGTTGTTAAACCCCTTGGAAGACCCTTTTGCTTTTGGCATTTCAGCTAAACACCTTTCATGAATCTTTCTTAGTTTTCAGACCCAATTTATTAAAGAAAAAACAAAAAAACCATCATGTAATGATAAAGGGTATGTTCATAAAATGATAAATCCTGCATTTCTCCAAGAAAACTACATTTTTCTTGATGGGTGAGTGCAATGGAACATGCTCTGTTCCTCTGAAGAATTCTAATGAAGAAAACATAGCAACCTCTGCATCCCATTTGAATTAAATGCAACTCAAAGTGTCAATTCCTCAAAATCCCAGATGGCTGTTCCTCGTATTCCTCATCTTCTTCTTCTCTCCCTCCCTCTCCGACCCTGAAACCGCCCTAGCCGGGCTTCTGTGCGGCTCCTCAAAGCAGGGCACCATCCCGGACTTCCTTCCTAATTTCATTGTTGCAATGGATAAAGTCTCCATGGAAGTCAATGAATCCAGGTGGGCAGCCCTGACTATCACTTCGCCGGCTCCTAAGATCTTCGCCTATGCCCAGTGCTATGACTTTCTCTCCCACGACGATTGCATAGCCTGTCACACTCAGAGCCGGACAGAGCTCCCCAGATGCCTTCCTTCCAACTCAGCCCGCATTTATCTCGACGGTTGCTACCTTCGGTATGATAACTACAGCTTCTTTGACGAGGCGGTTGACAAACGCCGTGATATGGTGAAGTGTGGGAATCCCGGCGGTGTTACCGGAGATCAGTACATCGGACGGGAATTCAAGAAAACGGTTCGTAAAATCATTCATAATGTGACTAAGACAGCGGTGGGGACAATGGGGTTCGCAGTGGCGGCGGAGCAGGGAGGTGTGGAGGGTGTTTATGCAATGGCTCAGTGCTGGAGGAGACTCAACCCTGATGGCTGCAAGCAGTGCTTGTCCAATGCAGTGAAGAAGGTGATTATGTGCGCGCCCGCCCCGGAGGGCCGGGTTATGAATGCTGGTTGTTTTTTGAGGTATTCTACGGATAATTTCTTTGGCAATGGCAATGCCACTCTTAATGCAACATCAGGCAAGAACCAGTTACTCTGTTTCTCTGAATAGGGCTCAACATGTTTGATTTGAAAGCATTGCTTTTAAGTTTTTCAATTTGAATCTTGGGTATGGTCGTCTAGATTTAATATTTGACTTAATATTCGATTCTGCCTGGTATTGTCTTTTCTGATGGAATTCCTGACACACAGAAAACAGAGCTCTGTTCTTTCTTCGTTTATGAAATGATTGATTTATAATCGTCAGTATGAAATGATTGATTTATAATCCTCAATATGAAATGATTGATTTATGTTACGGGATTTCTTAATTTATGGGGTTGCTAATAATCTTACTAAAAATTTCCTTTTTTCGTTTCATGTATCTCCAGATTCGTGTGCCTTTGGCATGATCGTAGTAGGCATTTTGTCAGCATTTGGGTTAACTTTGATTGCTCTCATTGGTGCACTATTAGGCTATACGAGATTAACAGGGACGAAAAGAGGTACAATTCTGTCGTGGTAGCCTCCTGAGTTTCATTTATTTAATGTTATGATTCGGTGTCTTCTTACTTCACTGCAGAGGGAAAAAACAATCATGCTGAAATTCCAATTTCTGTGCACAAGTCTAATTTGAATTTCAAGTATGAAATGCTCGAAGAGGCCACCGATTCTTTTGATGGCTCGAGGAAGCTAGGCCAAGGTGGAGCTGGTTCTGTGTTTAAGGGGACTCTCCCTGATGGGACAATTGTTGCAGTTAAAAGATTGTTCTTCAATACGCGGCAATGGACGGATGAGTTCTTCAATGAGGTGAACTTGATCAGAGGCATTCGACACAAGAACCTTGTCAGGCTTCTGGGTTGCAGCATTGAGGGCCCAGAAAGCCTTCTAGTTTATGAATACCTACCCAACAAAAGCCTCGATCAAATCCTTTTCAGTGAGTAATCCAATATGTTTGCCTTTGAATTTTGAAATGGTGGATGACTATGACTTAGATTCTGGGTTTCTATTTATGCAGGTAAGAACACTTTCCTTCTCCTAACCTGGCAGAAGCGGTTTGATATCGTCTTTGGAACCGCAGACGGCCTCGCATATCTTCATGGAGGTTGTGGAGAAAAAATCATCCACAGAGACATTAAAGCCAGCAATATTCTCCTTGACGAGAATCTCATTCCAAAGATCGCTGATTTTGGCCTTGCCCGATGCGTTGCGCCCGATAAATCTCATATTAGCACCGGAGTTGCAGGAACATTGTAAGCACAAACTGTCTCCATTATATAGTTTTGTCTTGCTTTTGGTCTATATGATTGTTTACGTACAATGTTATTACCGTGCACAATAATGATGAATAATACCAAAACAAAAAAGAGAAAGAGCAAAAGAAAATCGAAACACAGATTTACGTGGTTCAACAATGTACCTACGTCTGTAGGAGGATGTGGCTTTATTTTACTATTCAATTATTTAGGGTTACAGCATAACATACTAGTATTTCAATATTACTTACTATGCCTGAGAGGATATGAGCTACTTGTTTCAACATACAACTTAAGATTTAGTGTTTACATTATAATCCCTACAAACTTGACATTTGCTGTAGGGGATATATGGCTCCTGAATATCTTGTTCGAGGGCAGCTAACAGAGAAGGCAGATGTTTACGCTTTTGGAGTTTTGGTTCTTGAGGTTGTAAGCGGTAGGAAGAACAGTGTTTTCTCACAAGGGTCGAGTTCAGTTTTGCTCTCTGTAAGATTCATAGCCACTTGCATTGCTAATAAATAGTGATAATATTATATATTAAGCATATGAGAAGTGTTTGGCTTTCATTGTTGCACATCAGGTTTGGAGGCATTACAAGGCAAACAAAATCACTCAATCTGTTGATCCTGCCTTGAAAGGTATATATTCTGAGAAAGAGGCCTCCAGCGTGCTGCAACTCGGGCTTCTTTGCACGCAAGCTTCTGCTGCACTAAGGCCATCCATGTTTGAAGTGGTTGAGATGCTAAACAATGAAGAATGTGTCATCCCCTCACCCAAACAACCTCCATTCTTGAATGCTAGTGTTCTAAGTTCGGATGACAGCTCCACTACTAGTTATACTACGATGTAGCAAACAACAACTGAATGATTTTGTTCTTCTAACAATTAAGTCCTGAAATGGGAAACCGGCAGCTGAAGTGTCCACTTTTCTTTCAAGATTTCAAGCATTTGAGCCAAGCTAGATTGGCCTCAAATTCTCTAAAGATTGGAGGAGAATACTGAATGTCGATGTACTTTCAATATATGCTATCTTTGAGCAAAAGATAAGGACCCAATGCAATTGTATTTATGTAAATCTACTCCAAGTTCGTGTTTTTGATGAAGTGGGAGTTAGATTCTAGCCAAATTATTCATTAGTCTATGGGATTTGTAGTTGTACCAAATTGATCCCTGAGGTATCGAAAATGTCTAAAAGATTTTTAGGATAAGTTATTTGTCTAAAATGGGACACCGCCCCTCCCTAGATGATGGGCGGTTGGCCGGCCCCTTCTAATGGGAGGCTAACCCTCTCATGTCCATCTCTCAAATTGAGTCATTAACCATACCTCATGCCAATTAACGATTGGTTGTAATGTAGATCACGTGTGCATCTATTGGTTTTATCAAATAGTTAATAGTGGCGGAGCCATGACTTTGGTTCACAAGGGTCACGATTTTCTTCTTAAGAAAAGATCCACAGGAAGATTCTTTTATTTAATCTTCCTTTTGTGACTGACAACTTGTATTTTTTTTTTTTTTTGGCCTTTTGTTGTCAACATTTCCACCATATTTATATTTACAATGCCTTGAAGCCACATTCAGTTGGTCTTTATTTTCTTGGTTGTTTGTGTTGTCATTACAAGGATGAGTTTTTTGATCCGACAGGCAGCTCAATGCCGTTGCCAACAAACAGACAAACTGTTTTTGTTAATACCAAGGCTGTCACTAGCGGTTGGACATCCCTTCCATGTTGGATTCCTAAAATTAAGTGGTTTATTTCACTGCCATAATGCTTAATTAGACATTGTTGAAGCTCTTGGAAGACCATTTTTAGCAAAACACCTTTCATGCATCCTTCTTAATTTTCAGCCCCATTCTATTGAAGAAAAACACACAAACACCATCATGTAAACATGCTGTGTCAATTAACATAGAAAATGAAAAATCATAAAGGGGAATCTATTCCAAGAGCTGTTATGATAATCTTGCTCAAACAAAACTACATTTTGCTTGATTGGTGAGTGCAATGGACCAATTGAAAAATAGCAGGCTTATTATCGGTTTAGTTTTGACTACCATCTTGTCTCACACATTCGAAGAACTAAGACTAAATGAAAGTAGTCACATTTCTGCCAAAAATAAAAAATAAATGGTGTCGTATGTCGCCTTTTCCCTCTCCATTTTTCGGCCCCCCTCATTGGGTTTTAAGAAGAAGGGTGGCGCTCTGAATCAATCAAAAAGCTTATTGATTTGATTGAAGAGAACTAATACTATTTCTTAGCTTAGCTAGCATTTTAGGAGAATCTAGTAATTTAGTCGGTTCATAACAATCTCTGTAAAGCAAGGGGCAAAGCTTCTATGGCAACTCCCCTGATGTAGTGTCGGTCACTAGAAGAGTTCGCCACGTTTATATAAAGACAAGGATCCTCTCAATTTTAAATAAAATAGAAAGTACGAGCCTTGAGACAAGGCAACACCATATAACAAAATGGGATAAATGCTAACTTGGTTGGTTTGTGGTTTGAACAAATAGTTTTCTAGGATTTAAAAAGTGAAAAAACAAGTTCTTGCTTATAGAAAAGTTGATGGAATCCGTTAATGTACTATATCAACACCAATCATATTGTGACACATGTTACTAAAGAGAGACACAACAAATGAGAGAAAAAAGAGAGAGAAGAGACCGCTCATCCATAACTAAGAAGTTTGGAAAACAAGTATCCTGCCAACCCCTGCCGCTAAAAGGCTGCCAAGTCATTTTTAATTTGAGGTTGCGCCATTCACCTTCTCTCTCCCTTAATCACGTTCTCCTCCTCCTTTCCATTCCATGTGGTTATTCAATTGGTGTTGTAGTGATCATCCTGCTGTTAACATTACAGTTGCTTATTACTACTGATTGTTGTTTTTTCGCTGGAGCTGTGATTACTGTTACTGCTAAAGTTATAACCATTTTCATTGCTGAATCAATATTATGATTATTGATTGTGTTCATGAAAACCCCAGAGAGATAGAGGAAGCGAGAGAGAGGAAGAAGTATATAAACGTTAATCTACTCTGTTTCTTCCAACTCCAAAAAATATGTAAAACGGAAGAAACAGAGCATCCATCAAACATGTTCTGTTCCTCTGAATTCTATAAAGAAAACAGAGCAACCCCTCCATCCCATTTGAATTAAATGCCAATTCCTCAAAATCCCAAATGGGTGTTCCTCATATTCCTCTTCTTCTTCTTCTTCTTCTCGCCCTTCCTCTCCGACCCTCGACCCGTCCTTTTGTGCGGCTCCTCAAACAGGGGCACCATCCTGGACTTCCTTCCAAATTTCATTGTTGTTATGGATAATCTCACCGAGGAAGTCGATGAATCCGGATGGTCAGCCGTGTCTATTCTTTCGCCGGCTCCTCAGATCTACACCTTTGCCCAGTGCTTTAGCTTTCTCTCCCACAACGATTGCATAGCCTGTCAGACTGAGGGCCGGACAGAGCTCCCCAGATGCTTTCCTGCCGACTCGGGCCGCATTTATCTTGACGGTTGCTACCTTCGCTATGATACCCATGAATTCTTTGAGGAGCCGCTTAACAGAAACCTTGATACGGTGAAATGTGGGCGTGCCGGAGCTGTTACCAGTGATCAGTACGTCGGACGGGAATTTGCGAAAAGGGTTTATAAAGCCGTCCAGGATGTGACTACGACGGCGGCGATGAACAATGGGTTCGCATTGGCAGGGGAGAAGGGAGGGGTGGAGGCTGTTTATGCAGTAGCTCAGTGCTGGAAGAAACTGACGCCTGATAGCTGCAGGAAATGCCTGACCAATGCAGCGCTAAAGGTAAGTATGTGCGCGCCCGCCTCCGAGGGCACGGCTATGAATGTTGGTTGTTACTTGAGATATTCTACGGAGAATTTCTCTCGCAATGTCACTGAGCTGCCTAAGGAATCAGGTAAGAATCGGTAACTCTCACATACCAATTGTTTTGAGTAGCATGGGCGTTGTTGGGCGCTTTTGATTTTGTTTCGTATTCCTTTTTTGATTTTTGATTTTTTGATAATTCAAGATAACTCTTCTTTGAAGTTTTTAATACTTTTCTTTCCCACGGGGGTCACTGTTTCTCTGAATGGGGCTCAACATGTTTGATTTGGAAGCATTGCTTTTAACCATTGTTCTAACACTTCTAATTTGGAAGCATTGCTTTTAAGTTTTTTAATTTGAATGTTGGGTATGGTGGTCTAGATTTAACATTCGACTTGAGATTTGATTATGCTTGATCTTGTCATTTCTGATGGAATTCAAAAGAGGCGTGTTTTGATATTTTTTTAGAAGGTAATTTTTTTGTGTTTTGATTTATAAAGTGTTTTGATGTGACATAAAGTCGAAAGACCTTTTGACTTTTTTGATAGTCAAAAAAAAAAAAATGATTAAAAAAATGGGTTAACAAACATATAAAGCTATGTAATAGATCTCTCTGAGTTTGGCTTTATGTGATCAGTGGATTTATCTGAGTTTTATAAACCTGAAGAGCCCACATTAGGCCCTTTCTTTCTTGTTTGTTTCATTTGGTCAAGAGCTTGTAATCCTCAATGACATGATTGATCCCTACTCTCTATTATAATAAATTCCTTTCTTAATTTATGTTATGGCATTTCATCTCTGCTTGGGGCTGCTAATAATCTTACTAATAATTTCCTTTCTTCTTTCCAGCATCTCCAGGTGCGACCATCGTTGGGGTCACCATAGTAGGCATTTTGGCAGCAATTATCTTAACTATGCTTGCTCTCATATGTGGTGTACATAAGAGAGTATCAGAGAGGAAAACTGGTACAATTCTGTAAAAAAAAAACATAAACTGTCATGATAGCCTCTTCAGTTCTTTTTTTTTTTTTTTTTTTTTTTTTTTTTAATTTTAAACGATGTTATGATCAAAGAACCAGCAGGCAAATCACTACCAAACAAAGGAAATCATAAATCACTGTTACTGAACTCATTTGGCTTCAATCCATGCTTTGTGACCTAGGCATTTTTCTTCCCACTTCTCCCATTCTATTGTGTGATAACATTGGTGTCACATATGACATACGAACGACAAATCCAGCCTTTTATGCACGAACCAAATACATCAAGATTGATTTTCATTTTGTCCGAGATAAAGTTGCCTTTAAAGCGCTAGACGTGCACGTTCTTTCTAACAAGGATAACTCGGCCAACATCCTCACCAAACTCATTACATCACACCGATTTATCTCCATGAGGACCAATCTCAACATCATATAACACACGTCTCACTTGCGGGAGCATGAAGAACTAGCAGCCAAATTAATCAAAAATCAAGCCACCACTAAACAAGGAAATCACAATGCTTTGATCATGCAATCTGACCAACCACTACACATTACAATTCTTGTCTATATAATCACATGTATAAGTAAAGTGTGTGCAAAAGAAATCAATCAAATTACCTCAGCTTATTAATGATTCAGTCTTCTTTTACTTCACTGCAGAGAAAAAAAATCTTGCTGACATTTCAATTTCTGTGGACAAGTCCTTGAATTTCAAGTATGAATTGCTCGAGAAGGCCACCAATTCTTTTGATGGCTCGAGGAAGCTAGGCCAAGGTGGAGCTGGTTCTGTGTTTAAGGGCACTCTCCATGATGGGACAATTGTTGCAGTTAAAAGATTGTTCTTCAATACGCGGCAATGGGCGGATGAGTTCTTCAATGAGGTGAACTTGATCAGCCGCATTCAACACAAGAACATTGTTAAGCTTTTGGGTTGCAGCATTGAGGGCCCAGAAAGCCTTCTAGTTTATGAATATGTAATCAACAAAAGCCTTGATCAAATAATTTTCGGTGAGTAATCCAATAAGTTTGCTTTCAAGTTCAATAGCTATGATACCATCATTTTCTATTACTCATTGCCCCTGGTTTCCCAACTTCTCTAACAGTAGTCCTTTGAATGTTGAAATGGAGGATGACTATGACTTAGATTCTGGGTGTCTATTTATGCAGGTAAGAACAACACAATCCTTCTCCTAACCTGGCAGAAGCGGTTTGATATCATCTCCGGAGTAGCAGCCGGCCTTGCATATCTTCATGGAGGTTGTGGAGAAAAAATAATCCACAGAGACATAAAAACCAGCAATATTCTCCTTGATGAGAATCTTACTGCAAAGATTGCTGATTTCGGACTTGCTCGATGTGTCGCGCCAGATAAATCTCATATTAGCACAGGAGTAGCAGGAACACTGTAAGCACAAACTATCTCCATTAGTCTTATCTTGCTTTTGGTATAATTTCTGCATTATATACCCTCATGTTATCTTTTGAATCTCTACAAACTTGACACACAATTAGTCACATTATGAAAATGTCGCTGAATTTTTGTTTTTTTTTTTCTTCTTTCTTCTAAACTATGACATTTGCTGCAGAGGATATATGGCTCCTGAATATCTTGTTCGAGGACAGCTAACAGAAAAGGCAGATGTTTATGCTTTTGGTGTGCTGGTTCTAGAGGTTGTATGTGGCAGGAAGAACACTGTTTTCACGACAGGATCAAGTTCAGTTTTGCACTCTGTAAGATTCATTGCCTTTTGCATTGCTAATAAATAATGATATATATATATTAAGCATATGAAAGTGTCTGACTCTAGGCAGCCTGGTGTCCTGGCTTTCATTGTTGTCATCAGGTTTGGAGGAATTACAAGGCAAAGAAAATTACTGACTCTGTTGATCCTGCCTTGAATGGTGTATATTCTGTGGGAGAGGCTTCCAACGTGCTTCAAATTGGGCTTCTTTGCACTCAAGCTTCTGCTGCACTAAGACCATCCGTGTTTGAAGTGGTTGAGATGCTAAACAATGAAAAATGTGTCATCCCCCCACCCAAACAACCTCCATTCTTGAATGCTAGTGTCCTAAGTTCAGATGACTCCAGCAATAATTCTTATTCTACGATCACTTTGACCTCAAACTGGAAAACAACAACTGAAGGGTTCTCTTTGTCCAACAGCAAGTCCTCAATCTCAAGTGGGCAACCGCCAGCTGAAGCCACCACTTTTTACAGTGCCCAATCTGCCAGTGTGGGCATTCCTGGATCAGATAATTAGTCTTTCAAGATTTCCAGCACTTGAGCCAAGCTAGATTGACCTCAAATTCTCTAGAGATTGATGGAGAGGGAGTTAGATTCTAGCCATTGCAATGAGGGAAGCTTTGTAATATGTAATAATAGTGAAAGTTTTGTCACATAGCTAGGTGCTTTCTGTTGGGGAAATTTACTTAATTAGTTCTTGGGATTTGTAGTTGTACCAAATTGATCCCCGAATATAAAAATATCTTAAAGATTCATAGGTAAGCTATTCGCCCCTAATGTTGGGCGGAAATAAAATGCAGTTTCAATTTCGGTTTGATATAGTAGGCGGGTTTTTTTTCTTTTCGTCGGTTAACTGATAATTAATTGACTTAACCGATTTTTCAAGTGAATTTTGAATTTTATCTTGTAAGTTTCCTTATTGTTTTGTCGTGCTAATTTGTAGCTGTCCTTTTGGTCAGCATTCCATGAATTTACTTTTTTCTTTTCATTTACAAAGCATATGCTTTATTGATTATGTAAAAGAAGTTGATAAATCTTAACATAAAAACTTGCAACCGACCGTTAACCGACCACCTATTAACTGATTAACCAAAAAAGTTAAAACTATTTTGTCGGTTAGTTAACCGACTTAACTGACTTTCATGGTTCAGTAGACAAAAATGCCCCTACAGACACTAATGTGATACAAATTTAAAACTATCAAAAATTGGTCAAATAAATGACATGGCCTTGGATGCCTTTTCTAGCCCATCTGATAACCCAAAACAAAGGTGGGCCGGGCCCAGAATGCATATTTTGGCGCATAATCTGGAAAACAATTTCTCGGAGATTTCGAGTGGAGATAATAGAAACTGGGAGGAATCAGAATCTCACTGAGTCACTCCAACCGAGAAATAGAATCCCCGTCTGTTTTTTTCCCTTTCCTTCTAGCTTTGGCTTTGTGAAAATCCCATAAATTAGCTTCTAATGGCGGGCTCGTGAGGGACCGATCGAAACGTTGTCGCTTCGAAAGCAGCCATGACTTTGAGCACAGACTCTCGCACTCCTCTGGAGTGGAAGTTCTCCCAGGTCTTCGGCGAACGAGCTCCCGGAGAGGACGTCCAAGATGGTTAGTTTCTCTCTGTGTGCGTGTTTGGTTACTGAGAAACTGTGGGAAAAGAAATTAGATGTTTAATCTTGTAAACTTTGATAATTGTGGTGTCGGTCCCGGGAAAAGTTGTAATTCTTGCTCAACGGAGTCTTGTGTTGTGTGTGTGTGTGTTTGTTTGCTTAGAACATTTGGGAAAGGGTGAATAATTTGAAGAATCGTTAATAGTCTGATGCGTGGCTTAGCATAGTTGAGCTTTCTTTTTTGAGAAACAAAGGCACTTGATAACATGACAACAAGGTTTTTGTTTTCTTTTCATCCGTTTTCGCAGCAACCAAACATACTGTGGTCTTACTTAACTTCGAGAAAGTTTGACACTAAGCTAGAGCTTTGTTTTATTTCGATATAACTGTTCAAAGAATTTCTCCTATTCTTGACAATATTGTTAAATTAAGTATTGGCCTTTCTTTTAGTTGATATCATTACCACGATGGGATTCGATAAGAGTGGAGATTACCTTGGCGTTGGAGATCGGGGCGGCCGTGTTGTAATTTTCGAAAGAAAGGATGGGAAAGATGTAAGAATCAACCATTCATTATAGGGTGCTTCTAAATATGTTTTACTTTGAAGTTAGGAAGCTTTTTCTGAATTCATTCTGGGCTATTTTGTTGTTTAGGCTGGCAGCTGTAGTGGTTGTTTGGCATCTAAGTTGGGTAAATTGGGTTTATGATCTTTTTATCATTAATTATTGGCTTATTAGACTTCGAATCCGCACCTTTCTCGGAATGAGTTGGAGCAGTTGGATTTTAGTTTCACAGGCCATCCTCAATTCCAGTATAAGACTGAGTTTCAGAGTCATGAGCCTGAGGTATGCTTTATTCTTTATGTTTGAAAATATGGGATCTATGATATATATTATATGGCTGTTTTTAGTGTACTGGTGCATTTCGCTTGTGCTGCCTATGTGTGTTGCAGATCCTGATGGTATACCTTTTCTTTAGTTTGATTATTTGAAGAGTCTGGAAATTGAAGAGAAGATCAGCAAAGTACGATGGTGTGCAACACAGAATGGATCGCAATTTATCCTTTCTACAAATGATAAGACGATTAAACTGTGGAAGGTATGGGTATTTCAGAATAAGTAACTCTATCTCTAAGGCTTTATATTTTGCACAATAAAAATATTTTCAACATACAACTAAAAAGGATTGAGTATTACCCTCAAAGTTTAGAGATCCAAATGCTTTTGTACATTATGCCTAGAAGATGAAGGTTGAGTGGTTTGTCAACTTCTTCTCTTGATTAGTTAAGATTAGTTATCCTGGATTGAAAATTTCTCTTTGGTCAAGTTGCTTATTGTAGCCTATATCTAACTAGTCCCTTGCTATATCCAAAATTTCGATTATGTTCTTTAGAGTGTATGGGTTGGAGATTTGAGAGTAGGCTGACTAGATATTCAAAAAGGTGATGAGAGTAAGGGTGGATTAGAATGGGCGGGAGACTTATTTGTGGTATATTGTCAAGGGAAGAAAACATGGGACTCACTAAAGAAGGGAACCGAGTACAGAAATTGGAATATGTCTTAGTGGACTACTTCGGTTGTTGGCTTAGCATGGAAAAGAAAAAAGAGGATTTGTGTTCTATCCTTATAGGGTCTTCAATTTTGGAAGCTTGTTTTGTGTGAATCATTTGGTTTTCTATTCATTTAGATGTTCATTAATGCTGAAGACTAAGGTTGGATGGAGAGGACAGAGAAAGATGGTCCTTTGAAAGTTAGAGTTATTTAGGGTTAATAATTTCGTCCCCAATTTTCTAGCTGTCTGGAAATATCCCAGAAAGGTGGTAGAGAAGGAGGGAGGGAGGGATGTTGGCACTTTCATTATATAAGTAAGAGGGTTTGCTCCCAAAGGTCTCCCCAAGGCATGTTGGGCCACTAAAACTTTCTTTTTGAGCAGGAAACTGAAATCCCAGATAAATTCTGGAATGTTATATACAAATATTTCTCAAATTTTGTTTCAAATTTTTATGAATATATAATTAGACAAACTGTCAGGAAAAACATTTTCCTAGATGTTTTTTTTTTCCCTGCCTTAGTGGACAATAGGGAGTCTCTTTCCTCATTAGTTGTCTAGGGAAAACGTACTTTGTTTTGTTAGCTTGAAAGTTGCTTTCTCCACCAAGTAAGTGGTAATAGATAAGATTGAAATCCAGAAATGGTGGAGATGCCTGATTGCGGTACTTGTCATAAAAGCCAAGTGGATATCTAACACCCCGGTTCTATATTGGGAAGATGAGGAGTAACCTACACAAGGTAGGTAGTTTATAAAGATAGGTATGAATGCTAAGCCTCACATTGCCTAGTTACTAGGTGAAAATAGGCTTTATAAAAAATTCTAAGAAAGCTTCAAATTAATTAGTCTTTTTGGGGTGATAGCTTAGACGTGGCTAGAGCTTTTCCTTGAGTTTATAAATTGTATCAGCCACCTAATAATAGCAGACCATGTGGTATTGGAACACTACGTGACGTGATCATGACAAGGACATCAACAGTTTAAGAGGGAGAGTGTGTAAGACCTCGGTCTCATATTGGAAAGATGAGGAGTAACTCACATAAAGTGGGTGGTTTATAAAGATATTCATGAGTACTAAGTCTCACATTGCATAGTTACTATATGAAACCGAGCTTTATAATGAATTCTAAGAAAACTCCAATTTGACTAGTCATTTTGGAGTGATAATACAGATGTGGCTAGCGTTTTTCCCTGGATCATTACAAGATATCATGTTACAGTTGGTACCAATTTTGTTGCTTATTTGTTACTTAGTGACTACTGTTACATTTTTGGGGAATCCTGATGGAAGGTTATTTTTCACTGCATGGAGCGTGAAGATGCAAATAATATGGAAGGCTGCAACATTTTTTATTATTTGAGAAATTTGGAAGGAGTGAGAGGAAGATTGAATGATATCATTTACATACATCTTGGTGGTGTTCATCTTTGCGTCAATTCTGGATTTTTCTTTGGCAAACTTTAACAAACATCATACACCTCTATGCATTTTTCATACAATTTCTATTTGAGCCGTTTTTTCAGTGATGAAGGGCATTGTTAGTTTTATACAACTTGCAAACTTTTTGCTTTTTGTTCTTTTCTTTAACTCTTCTTTCCTCATCCATAAAGATTGCACCCTTGATGGTTTCAACCTGTCACTACTGTTCTAAAATGACTTAGGCAATGCTAACTTGTTCTTTCTGTGGTTTTTGAGGCCAGGTCAAGGAACGTAGAGTGAAGAAAGTAAAAGAAATTGACCATAATCCGCTTGTGTGTTCGGAGAATTCACTTTTGGCTGAAAGGAGTTTCATGAGTGGGCAAGATAAACCATCTGTTGATAATGGCTATCATCTTGAATGGACAGAAAAGATGGCTGCAAACATGTTGCCATTTCAAGAAGTGCATCCCAAGGTCGGTATTTGTGGATTATAGTATGTCTATTACAGGTTGACTGCATCAGTTTTCTTTAGTATATAAATTTAATTGTAGTAGTCTGTTTTGTAACTAGATTGCTGATATTGAAGACACTGCTCGTACAAGATGTCGAAAGGTGTATGCTCATGCTCATGATTTTAACATCAACTCCATCTCAAATAATAGGTGAAGTTTGTACCTGCTACCTTTGTATTGTACCTTTAATATAATTGCTTGCTTAGGGAATGCCTTGCAGCACAAAAGGTGAATATGAGAGAAGGATTTGTATTTCTAGTTTGTCAAATTAGCCAGCCTTTACTTTTTCCTTATCTATTTACCCTTACCTTTCTCTAGGTTGCAGGAACAGTATTTGTTTAGTAATGTAGAAACTTAATATATGGGTGTTATGCTGACACTAAAACAATAATCTGGTGTCATAATCTATGCACAGTGATGGTGAGACATTTATTTCGGCGGATGACCTGAGAATAAACTGGTGGAACCTTGAGATTAGTGATCAGTGTTTCAATATCATTGACATGAAACCATCAAACATGGAGGATCTTACTGGTAATTCTGTCAATCTCTAAAGAGTTTATGGTGTAATTTCTGCCACATTCTTTATTTATTTTTTACAGTACTCTAATTTTGTATCATCTATATATCCCCTACTCTCCTTTTTTCTCATCATTCTCAATGAATTTTTTTATTTTATTTTTATAAGTAATAAAATGTTTTATTAAAAAGCGTAAAGGTGCCCCAAGGTACACTGGGAGTATACAACAGGATCACCTAACTAGAAAGAGAAAAACAAAGAAGAAAATCATCATAGCTAATCGATACTAGAAAGACATGCGCAACGGTCCAAAGATACAGAGAATGAAAGCAAGAGGCTAGTATGTCTTCCCAGGTCCACCTGAGATACACTAGGGCTTTTCTTGGGGTTTGGTTGGGTCTCTTGTATTCCCCTTTGGTTGGGTGTTTGGTTTGATTGGGTTTTTCTGGGTTTTTGCTTTGTTAGGGTGTTTGGTTGGGTTCCTTTGTATACATTTGTGTACTTAGAGGCGCTTTGCGCTTTTTTTGTTATATACTACATTACTTATCAAAAAAAAAAAATGTCTTCCCAGGTCCCCTCCAAATCCTCAAAGCACCTATTATTCATTTCCCTCCACAGACACCAAAAAAAGCACGTAGGCACCATTTTCCATACCGCGGCACTCCCCCTCCTCCCCGAAGACCACCAACAAGCGGGCAAATTCGAGACTCGATTCGGCATTAAGATTCAATGAATTGCGAAACATTAAGAGAAAAAGGATTATAAATTGTGAATGTTGCAGCAAAAGAAGTTGCACTACCTAACTAATTCTATTGACAGACCTTTTATTTGTCCTTTTGATACGTGTAACTTTTTTTTCTTCCCATTACTGAACACTAAGCTGCAACTGTTGGATGTTTAGAATCAGGGGAGGAGGTTGAGGATGAGCAGAATAGAGTGGGATTCATTTGGTTTTGCAGACTTGAACTTTGAGCAATATTCGAACTCTGAACAGTAGTTAATCATTCTTTTGTCTGGATCAGCCATAGTATTTGGAAATTGGAACTGGTTCAAAATTCCAGATTGATGGTTTGGAGGCAGAACCAATTTTCTTGTGGAATAATTAAATTTTAATGTAGTTCTATAAGATGCCATGACCACAAGTGATGGTAATGTTTGACAAACCTGTTTATAATCCTGACCCAACACCTTACAACTCATTCATATATTTATTGAGTTATGGTGTGAGAACCTAGCCCATTGGATATGTGACATGATTAAGCAGCAAATAAATTAAGGTGCATGGATTTCTTGGTGCCATGGGCCATTAACATAATCCGTCTACTTGTGTTTTTTTTTTTTTCTTACCTTTTTAACTGTAAATCACTGGCAATAAGGGAATGTGCTCATATACCATTTAAGTAACCAAAAAGAGGCGAAAGTGGCCCGAGGCATAGATTTATTACGTTATGTCACTCATATATCTGTTACATCTTGAATTTTTATTCAGAGGTCATAACATCAGCTGAATTCCATCCAATTCACTGCAATCTGCTTGCATACAGCAGCTCTAGAGGGTTTATTCGTCTAGTTGACATGCGGCGTTCGGCATTATGTGACCACAGTGCAAGAATGTGAGTTTCTGTCCATTCCTGTTTCCTTTTTTTGGTCCATGTTTCATGAGTTTTGATTTTTACTTTCACTTTTCATCTGTACTTTTTTACTATTTCAGAACACGTGGAAATATGGTCTGATATTTTTCATATGGAGTTTGATTTTGCAGATTACAAGATGGAGGATCCCATGGGTTTAAATCATTTTTCACAGAGATCATTGCGTCCATCTCTGATATAAAGTTTTCAAGTGATGGGCGGCACATCTTAAGTCGTGATTACATGAATCTGAAGGTCTTATTACTAAATTGAGCCTGGCTTTTCAATTCAAAATGTCCATCCAGACTGTCATCCGCATAAGATTTATACTATTCATGGATTTAGGGAATGATATGATTACAAGTTTCTATTACAATCAAATTTTCAAGGCATGTTTGTAAAAGACTTTCCTTTTAGATCTAGTTATTAGACATCATCTTATTTTCTTTATATATGATGTGACAAGTCTATGGCCTACAGCCACTGTAGTTTGGGGACACAATTTTTTTTGAAGTGAGAAAGATCATTTTTTGACTTCTTAGCTTATTTTCGATGAGTTATTTTGACACAAGGGCAAGCCCATAATACATTTTATACCAACCAAAGAACATTATTTGTACTTCTCATGACTGTATTTTGTTTTTTCTGCCTTTACATCTGATTTCTGTAACTCCTAGTTTTAAATTTCTTGCATGTACTATCTTTTGTGTTTGCTTTTGTTTTATGTCAATATTTTTCATATATTGTGATTAAAAGACACATGACACTTCTTTGGTGGTCTGTTTTCGGAGTAATAATTTTGATGACAAATGCATCTTCTCATTCATGATCGTCTTCTACATTACCACCTTGAAGACAACCCGGTAGTTCACTACTCTCTACTAATTGAGGCTTTATTTCTTGTTGCAGCTGTGGGACATGCATATGGATTCATCTCCGGTTACAACATTCAAGGTTCATGATCACTTGAATCCTAGGGTAAGTGAGCCAATATGATTCTTCATACCACCAATTAAAAAAGATGGTTCTTACGGATGTTAGGATGTCTTTGTTTGTTGGCAAAGAGTGTTGTGTTTCGAAATTGCCTTTTATTTTCTACCGAATTATGCTCCTTCAATTGTAGTTGTGTTGGTTAACTGATTTTGCCCAATTCCATTTTCACACTCAATAAGCAAAAGCAATTGGAACGAATGCTCTGGTTTTAGCTTTCATCAGATCAACTGAGAGCCTTCTTTCATTTTCTTGTCTTCCTAGAAAACAGCACTCGCTTGGCTATTATATTTTCAGTCTATTGGCATTTTGTGATTCAAATGTTGACCTTAGCTCAGTGGAAAGAGCAGAGGATTCATTCTCAAGGTTGCTGGTTGGACTCCAGCAGGTTGAATTATATTTTCTTGACAAAAAAGGAACAGAAAAGTTTTTTACTGGTGAGGCCAAAAAAGTTGAAATTGTTCTTTGTCTCATTTCTTCTGCAGGAACTGCCAGTTTGTGAATAGATCTTTATACTAGAATAAGGCCATGCGTGAATATATGTGGAGTACTGGATCTTTTTTTACCCAAAAAATTGAAAATTTACCCTCTTTAAACTCTTTCAGGATGAGTTTACCCATGAGAAGCAGCTTATTTTAAAAGAATTGTATTTGTTCTTGAAAAATTGGTTGTTCTTTACATAAAGTCCATGAGCTTAGCTGTAGGAGCCTTCAGTAGTATTTGTGATGTTCCACTTAAAAAAACAAAGTGCTTCAGTTCTTTCCTGAATAGGCTTTATTATTGATAGAACCATGGGACAAGAAAATGCACATGACCCACCAATCAAAAGCACAGTTTTATCATCATGATGGAATTTTTCATGATGAAGATTTTGGTGAATCGCCAGATAAATTTCCTGCAAGACTGCACCTGAGCTTGAGCACCCCCTATGTGCCTATCATACCAATTTTATATTTTATTTGTGTAGGAGGCATAAAGAAGCCTTGGAAGTAACTGCAGTGACATTTTTGATTTAGTGAGATTAGAATGACTTTTAGGTGGCTCAGACTTCGTTTTAGATGGAGCTTCCTTATGCCCTTAGTGGTGACAGGTGAATGCGGTGCCAGCTCCACAAACTCCTGCTCTTGTCTTTCCATTCTATTTAGTTCATTCTTTTATCATCTTTTTTCTTTTTTTACTGTGACTAAGTTGTCTAAGGGTTGCCTGGCGCTATCTTTTGCCACCTATATTGAGACAGTGATCCACAATGAATTATCTTTAAAAGATCAGTGATCGCTTCTACCATATAACCTTTCATCCTCAATTTAAGTTGTGTGAAGGACACATAAACACATGTTGGTGTGCAATGCATACAAGATGGGCAACATTGACCTCGAAAAAGTAAAATGCAAAACAATATAGTGGAAGCCATGGTTTTGCAGTCCCTATGCAGGAGGAGAAAAGGCAAACATAGGAGCTTCCCTGTTATGTATTAATTTGTACAAGGACTGCTCCAAATCAAAGTTGTCCTTTTGAACTTGTACTACAATTAGATCGGTCATGACTTTTGAAAGATGTTCAGCACCTACAAGTCCAAATGACTGGTTGGTAAACATCCCAATTTCAGTATAGAGCTTCAGAAAACTTTCAAGTTAAATTACCAACCTTAATTGACGATGATCCTTGAACTTTGTTCCTGAAGGAATGGTTGTTGGTGTTATTCTGAGTTTCCTTATGTAGAACCGAGATACTTGTACTCCAATGGTGCTGTTAACTTTGTTTAATTAGTTTATGCTGTGTAGGTTTCTTTAAGGATAAATTTTCCCAAATGCAATGTTCATTTACATGTATCCCTTTAGCTGACAGTAGCCATATGTTGTGCAGTTATGTGAGTTGTATAATAACGACTCAATCTTTGATAAATTTGATTGCTGCCTCAGTGGAGATGGAACTCATTTTGCAACTGGATCTTACAGGTTTGTCCTTTCTACCCGAACTGCAGTTGCAAATTAAGTCTTGGGAGAGAGTGTCATAAATCATCTTTGTGCTTGTGTTTCCCTCTAAATAAGGCAGCTTAGCTTACCAAACTTCTCTGAATTTGATTTAGCAATCTTCTACGTATTTTCTCCGATGGTGCTGGAGGTGCAGAAGGGATCACAATAGAAGCTAGCAAAAGTCCCAGCAGGTTAGCTTTTGCCTATTTCTCTTGCTCTTTGTTCCCCAAAAACATAAGCGGTTGAATTGATTTAGGATACATTGACCCAGCTTCTATTGAACCTTTTTTTTTTTTCCCTCAACTTGGAAACAGGAGGCCACTTCGTGATGCTGCTCCAAGGACTAGAAGGTCATCCTTAAGCAACCTGACACGGGGACTTTATCGCCTTGGTTGGTGTTGGCAATTGTTTTTCCTTTCTTTTGGACTTTTATTGAAAAATGCGATTCTGATCTGCTTCCATTTTGTGGTTCAAACCTATCGACTTCTTCGATTCTCTGATTTTGCAGGGCATGAAAACTCAAGCTCAGGTACTAATGAATTCTCTTGTAACTTAAGCTCCAAGCTACTACATTTGGCATGGCATCCAACAACAAATTTAATTGCCTGTGCTGCTGGGAATAGCTTGTTCATGTATTATGCATAATTTCTTGTACAGTTGTACTCCTAGCAATAGAAAGATGCCTTAAATCAACTAATTCTAGGAAGATTTATGTGCATATTAGTTTGTCTTTATTTCCTACAAATCTTACTTGGGTGTGTTCTAGTTTGAAAGCAAAGGATATATATATATATATATATATATATATATATATATATATGATCTTTGAAACTTGAAAGGAAAAAGAGATGAGCCTTCTCTATCATTGTCCAACAAATGTGACATCATGATGACAGGGTTGACTTGAGGCATGCCTTTCAGCAGTTTCTTGGTGTAATAAAAGAATAATTTTCCATTAGAACGGAGAAAGATTTTGGATCTAATTTTTCCTAGTGAGAAAATAGTATAATAAGGAATTTTTTCTTTCTTTCCTTTTTAACTAGAGATGTGAAGTACATTCAAAGTTTATAAAATAGCAATTAAAAACGGACATAAATTAGCTAATTCATACAAGCTAATAAAGTGATGCGTCTCTTAGCATGTGAGAAGCACGTTTTTTTAATAGTATAATAAAGCATGTGCTTTTTACATGCATTAAGAACACATCACTTTATTAGACTGGTATGTATGACTTAGTTACTCTACAGGCTACAAAACAATAGCTAGCACTTTCCACCCTAGAGTGTCTCCCCTTAATAATGTCACCTTGATCCGGTCTAGGGCGTGTGTGGCATGTGTAGGTTCTCTATTCATTAATTAACCAATGGTTGATTGACCCACACTCGCGTGCAAGTTCTATGCAAAAATCTAAAACTTTGTTTTGACTTTCACACGATAATCGATTGAGTGAACCTGAACAAAACTTTCGCTCGATAGTCACTCAAGCAAGTTTATAAGAATTTTAATTTTGTTTTCATTGGGATTTCTTATTACTGTTCTTCTACCTATAAATACATTTATCTTACGTGAACTTTTTAGGTTAAAAGACTTTTTTAAGGAAAAAAAAAAAAAAAACCTATAGAGAGAGAAACCTAATTCATTTCTTTGGTTTAAACTTCTTTACATCTCACTGTATTCCCATATCACTATAAAATCTTAAATCCTTTTTAAGAATTAGAGTTTGGGTAATGAGTTCCTCAAAGGAGGGTACAGATGAGGTGTAGTGTGAGGACCACCGAGATACTCGTCTGCGAGCCCATCTAATATACATACATACAAGATATCCAAAGAAGACCAAAAAGATGTAGTTACACCTAATCAATCATCATAGAAGACCTATATGATGTGGTTAAGTTTAATCAATTAAATAAAAGAGCAAATCAAAATTTCTTTAATTGAAGTTAAAATCGGATTTGATTCAATTCCTTGTTCTGCACACATCTCAATATATTGATCATAACTTTTGACTCAAATATCGAATTGAGGTGAAACCAGTGGCATTCAAAAGCTAACTCGAAATGCGACAAATCTCTATGAAATAAGATTTTTTTAATTCGGACATTTATTATGCCAAAATTGTCCCGCAATATAAGGAAAAAAATCTGAATGAAACGTATTCCAACTAATACTAAGTTTTCTTCATATTTCAACTAGTATTAGGTTTTCTTATAATATAGAGAATTGCTATGCACGAAATTGTAAGGATTTGTACTTTTGAATCCCATGTGCTAAGAGAGTGCTTGAGATATTGGGCATTTGGGTTAATCTCTCCTAAAGTAAAAAGTTGTGCCTTCATCACAGATCACCAATAACGTCCAAAGCCTATCGAAGGTTCCGATTAAGGAGATACACTTCAAAAAGATTGTCAAACTAAGAGACAAGCAATAGACTTGCTGGTCTTACAGAGTTTACAAATTGAAAAGGATTATAAGTTTTCTTAGTATCTATAATCTAGATCTTTTTATAGTAATTTTGAGTTTACCTACCTCGAAGTGATTTTCCTTTTTTGAGAGATTTTCATAAAGTTTTCACTCCGTCACCACAATATCTATGTTTATTGAATTATTGCTTTTCATATATTTGGTGATTATACGTGTGATTAATAATTTTAAAATTTTGTATTAATAGGTAAACACATATTCAACTACCTTCTAAATGTTATTTGAAGTCTAAAGTGATGGTAAGTCACTATAGAAGACAATCAGAGTTCTGAAGTCACCTTGACGCAAAGATTGTCACTCGTAAAATTACAAATCTAACTTTAGGTCTCAAAAGGTTTTGCAAATATATACAAAACTTTTCTTCTACAGTAAAATTTGTTGGTGGCTAACTACCCCAAAGTACTTTTTTGAATCCTTCTGCATTATCATTTATTTACTACACTTATATTTTAAATTTTTGTTGATTGATTTTGTTGTGCACCTCACTTGATTTTAATTGGTAAAGGTTTTTTTTTTTTTTTTTCAAACTTATGGGGGAAAAAAGTTACAAGGAAAGGTCTTTTCCATTCTTGTTCCGAAAGGAAAAGTGGGAGACCTTAGAAAAGGGGTGGGCTCCCCAACAATAAACCCAAAGCGAAAAATTACAGTGTAAAACATACAACGAAAAAGAAAGAAATTGATCAAAAATGACTTAGTCCTTTCCATAGGGGCCACATAAATCGGTACCAACACCACCGACCATGACATTGTGAGACCCTTTAACCCTATTCAAACCCCTAATGCAAAGGGCGCAAACAGGGACATGACCCTCGCAATAAGGAAGCTAAAGCGAAAGAGGCCTAGCCAAAAACAAAATGGATTCAAAGAAGATGTAGCACAAGTCTCTGCAACAAAAACAAACCATAGAGGCACAAAGATACTACAACCCACAAAACCCAACAGGAAAAAAGGGGTTAGGAAAAGGGGGAAAGGGAGGAGGGTTGAAGAAAACATCATCCCTCCTCCCCCAAAACAACCGCAGGAAGCGGTGGAAAGCCTCAAAGAGGTGGAGAAAACCTTGGTGGAGCCTCTCTCTCTAAAAGAGAGAGGGCTGGATCCGGTAAAGTTTGTCTTGAAACACCTACTTGCCCTCTCTAGGTGTTATATTTGGGTTAAGATCGTTTTTCAAGATGCAACGACTTCAACCACCCCACCGGCCCACCCTCCATAAGGTAGAAAATTTTTGGCTACACAGAGCTATCACTACAACACTATGCTACAAAGGAAGGAATAGAAGAAAAAGAGCAAACACAGAATCTATATTAATACATTCCTTTCGTCCTTGACTGTGCTCAAGGAATCTAATTCACCCAACATCCGATCATATTCATGTTGAACCTCCTCAATTTCAATTTTGAGTTGTGTCACCTGCACATACAAAGAGAATGATTCTCATTTAAGACAGTCTTACTAGTTAAAAGAGCACCCATCACTTGCTCTAATGTAGGTGATGGGATAGCAATTTACAATTTCAACATTCAAAAACTCAGCTGGGCTAAACATTATATTAATCTAAAATTTGTTTGATACTTGCAAAATTTACAACACATGAAGACAGAAATCTATAACACAATTGGTGACTATTGGTGCATTCAAAGTACCTGGAGATTAAGTTCTTCTTCCCTCTTTTCATGCTCCAAACATCTGAAAACACAAAACAAACAAACAAATAAGTGCCTTTTCTGGGCATGAATTGATGCCTGATGTGATCATAGTTCCTCATAATTTGGAGAGAAAGTCTTGATTTATTCAAGACATTTTCACGCCAAAAAGGGCTCTTTGCTATACAAGCATCAGCCAGCGCTTTGTATAAAGACCCAAGAAATATGATATTAAGAAGTAGATCTCCAAATTATGACCAAAATGTCAATCCTTAAAATAAACCATTTCTCATTCAGGAGCGGGATTCTCCATTCAATCTAGTCATTGAGCTCTATCTCATATGGCACCTCATAAGAGCAAAGTAGAGAATGAGGTCATGGGATCAAAACTGACAAGATACATGTATAAGTTGCGAATTAAAGGGGTTTAAGTGCAAGTGCAGCTAACCATGGAGGACTAAACACCTAACATACTTACTTTGCACGTAGCTTCCTGTTTTCTTGCAACAAATTTACAGCCTCTTGATCTTTCGGCTGATTACCAGTAGCATCCGGCGGCTACATAAAATGCATGAAAACCGTTAACAACAGTTCCCCCAACACAGGTACAGGAAAAGGAGGTAAAAAAAAGGTTTGATTTTCGTTTAAAGATTTGCGTGTTTTTGCAGACCCTCAAGATCAACAAAATGGAAACAAACAGAACATTAGCATTGATGTTATATCCATTGCTAGTCTCTTAATAGCCAATATATTCAAATTAATCAAGTGGCATCAATGTAAATAGAGAAAAGGGTCTAATTTCTTGGGGTAATTACCTTTTCCCCCATGAACTCCCCCATGAACTGACTAACAACCCTACTGTCCGACCTTATCAAATTACTATTTTGTGCCAAAAACCCTCCTTCCGTCAGTCAACCACGTTAAAAAACTTGAAATGACTCAAATACCCTAACTTTATATACAAAAATTACATATAATACCCTTAAAATCAAACAAATATATATATATATATGAGTACTAGTTTCAAAAAATATAAATATATTAAAATTAAAACACTTATAATTTAATTTATAAAAAATAAAAAAGTGAATATAAAAAATAAAAATAAAAACAGTTAAAAAAGACTTAAATTAAATATATATATATATATAAATGAAAAATCAAATGAAAAATCAATCCATGTGGTTGTCCTAAATTAAAAATTCATTTGTTTGATATAAAAAACAATAATAATAATAGTAATTCACAGATTATCAAGGATATGCCAAAATAACAATTTAGTCTCTGTAATCAAATTCTGTCAAAATACTTGACGAATTCCAATAGTGTATAACGTCATCACTAATAGAATGATAATATATGTTATTATTAATTAAAAATATAAAAATTATTTAAAAAATAAATAAAAAAATTTGAGGGGTGGTGCGGTTGGGGAGGGTGGCTAGGGCCCATGGGGTGGACCACGGCAAACCCACACCTCAGGGTGGAGGTGGCCTGCCTTTACCTCCGTGGGTCAGGTGGCCACCTCGGCCACAAAGAGCCACCCCTAAAAATATAATAATAATTTATATATTTATATTTTTTGAAAAAAAATTATTTTGGGGTATTTCTGTCTTTTTAGGAGATTTACCATCTAAAAGAGAATGTTCCGTCAAATTTAATGTGGTTCACTGACGGAATTGGAGTTTTGAGCACAAAATTGTAGTTTGATAGGGTCGGGCAATAGGGTTGTCAGTTCGTGGAGGCACAGTGACAATTCATTGTAGTTAACGGGGGGAAAAGGTAATTACCCCAAATTTCTTTGAGCTGAGGTGGGTGGGTGGGTGCAGTAGTGGTATTCAATGTCAGGGAAAATTAAATTACAAGTTGCCCTCCAGACCTGTATATCCTGATAATGCCCATTATTGTTTGCATTGCCCAATTCCACTGCCTGCCATTTTGCTTTTTGTACCTCTATTATATCACCATGTTCCTTCCTCTTCGCACGTAATCCTATACCAAACGGGGTATCGCATGTTGGCTAACGTTTATTAACGTTAGAAACTAAGAAAATTGATTTTTAACTTAAAATGTACCAAGTTCAGATATGCTTGGGGACTTGGATATTGATTGCTCTGCTCTTCCAAGAGCTGCTTCTGTACCACTAATAGCAGGGGAACTTTTCTTAGACATGACAAGTTGTTTGCCGCTCTGTGGCATACTACGAGATGAAACCTGCGGAGTCACTGGTGCTCGAGGGATTTTTTTGGGCTGATACCCAATTAGTCCACAATGATAATCCCTGCCAAAGTTCATTAATATGCATGAGGGAGGTATTACAAATCTACTATGATACCTTAACCTACGATTTCATGGCACAATTCCATGCTTCAAAGTGGATTTGTCTTTTGTTCGTATTTGACCAAAACCAGTTCAACAAAGAAACTGATGACAAGAGTTGAAGAAAAGTAACTTATTTCAATAATAATGAAAACAATCCCATACATCAATTTAAAGAAAACAAAAGATAATTTAGATGCTGTAAAAATTCCATCCCAAAGCTACGTAAAACTGAAAATTTAGTAATTACCTTCTATTCGGTGGATGAAAATTCCGTAGATAAGTTTTGAAAAACAAAACAAAACTTTATAGCTCCAGCAGGCTTAGGAGAAGGGCTAAAAAGCAGGACAGTGAGAAATCAAAGGGAAATTTTCTAAAACCACGACAAGATATTACTCCTTCAATCCTATATTCTTGGCTCTATATAGAAAATCCAACTTTCCAAAGTTAGACATCATTTAATACATTTTGTTTCAAAGTAAATAGGAGGGAAAGGAAGGGAAAGAGGGATCAAGGTGGGAAAATACAGTTACACTAGGGTAGAAGAGAGTTATGGGAATACATTCGCATAAAAGGTCGGATGCAACCCATTTGCCAACATTGTGCACAGAGGAGTTGATACCACGGTGGACTTTCAAGGCAGACCAAGATGAAATTTTGCTGAGGTGGTGGATATCACTGACGATAGATGTGATTTACCAGTCTGGACATGATGCTGGTTTAGGATGGAACATATGACAAGCAAGGAATCACTTTCTACAATGATTTAATCCATTGTCTTTCAACTAAAAATATATAAATTTTTAAAACTATCCTGCTTAATCAAAACTCAGATAAAGAAGTAGAAATGGTATTAATTTTTCAAAGAGAAATGCTTGGCTTCATTAAAAAGCCCATATTTTGACCATTTTAATCCTAGGTGGCATGATCCATTTTAAAATTAACAGATTTTAAACAATAAATTAATAGATTTATGAAAAATGAGCCATGCCACCTACGATTAAAATTGCCAAAAGATGAACTTTTTAATGAAGCCAAGCATTTCTCTTTTTCAAATGAAGGAAAAGATAAGTGAAGAAAGTCCTAAAATAACGTCCATTTACTTTTTAAAGTAGACAATATTTTGAGATATTTAAATAAAATAGAGGACCAGCAACAAGGGACGGAAAAAGTTTTTTTTTAAAATGCTAGAAATAGTTTACCAGTATTCCCATGTCATTTCCTTCAATCGAGCTTCAAGCTTCTGGAAAAGGGAAGTTCTCTCAAAATCTTGCTTGTTATGAGTTGGTTCAATGAAATTTGCTTCCAATACACCTAAAATAACATTATCGATCATTAGGCACCTCAAAACTCCAATTTTAAACATAATCAACCTCCGAACAACAGAAAACATGTGATAAGAGCGCTCTTGCAGCCTTTACCAACAACCCCTCTACCCCGACTGTCCTGATAGCTCACAACCTGCCAGAACGGCTGCAAGAACAGAGAAAAAAGGAAAAGATTTAAGTGCACCATTGCAACTAGAAAATATGGCATGGTAAAGGATTTTTTGGGAGGACAGAAAGTTGGAACATCACACGAGAAAAGTATGAAACAGCTACACACTTGGATATTGGGAGGACAGAAAGTGGAACACTCTCACAACAAAAGCATGAAACAGCTAGACACTATCTAATTACAACAATAATCAGTAGAACGTTATCATGATCACAACAACAGCCAATGTCTTTTCCACCGCATAGCATCTCGTCTCAACAAGGACAAAGGGTGAAGTCAAAGGTTCAATCCAGACTGAGTGCGTAAGTTTCATTTGCCTATCTTATTAATACTAACAACAAAATAACAATTAGAAGGGGATGGGGATTTTTTTTAAGGATTTGTCAAATATTAAGTGTGAGATGGAACTAAAATTAGGTTCTGGCATGATTTGTGGTGTGAGGATCAGCCACTAAAGGAATCTTTTCCGGAGTTGTTTATTTTTGCTTGTTGTAAGGAAGTGTGGGTTGCAGATAATATGCAGTTTTCTAACAGTAATCTTCAATGGAATTTATCAATTATAAGATCAGCACAGGATTAGGAGGTCGATTTGGTAATTGCATTTTTTAATTTGTTATATTCCATCAAATTGAGACAAGGTTGTAATGATTGTAATGCTCGACTTTTAAAACAAGCCGTAAGTTGAATTATCTAAATTCACACGTGACTATTACTTATTGAAACTTAAAATTATCAAGTGTACAAAAAATTTCTTTCAATTTTGGGGACTACAAACTCACTCAAATACATAATGCACCATAGCTTCTAATGTAAAAATATATTTATAAACAGGGGCAGAGCCAAGGGGCTTTCAGAGGGGGCATATGCCCCCTCTCAAACCCACTTTTTTTTTCTTTTTCTTTTTAATATGGGAAAGGAGAAAAGGAAATTATACCTTGATAGTTGAGTTGAGTTTAACATGTTAACAATCGACACATATTACATATATATAAAAAAATAAAACCTAAACTCATAAATTGTGTTGCGATTTGGCGATTTCAAATTTGTGATTTGCAAATTCAATCAACCAAATTTCTCTTCTTCAAGCCATTAAACAATTCAAATAAAGTGTTTAATTATTTTTTCTGAGAGGTATGTAATCAAATTTTTACACTAATTTATTATTAAATAACAAAATGTCTAAGCACACTTTTATATTTAAATTGGTCAATTAGATTAATTGTTTATGAATATAAAAAGCAAAAACAAATTATAATTTACATTTATATGTTTTAAACAATAATTAATTATTTATTTATTTATTTATTTTGTTAACTATATTTTTTAATATTTTTAATAATTTTTTTTTCAATTTTATTTTTTAATCTTGACCCCTCTAAACCAAAATCCTAACTCCACCACTGTTTATAACATAACTTATAATGTTATCATAACAAAACCACTATTGTCTACTTACAAACCAAAAGTGCAATAGTGGCATACCAAAGGACTTCCACGGACTATATACAAAACATTCAGGTTATCTGTGTGTGATAAGAACCCCTTTTTCCTTTGAAAATTCCTCTAACTAGCATCTACTAAATAGCTATACGAAGTAGGGTTTTCAAAAGTGTTTACTTCTAAGAACATAGTTGTTTTGCAAACCAAGCTTAGAGGTTTGTATATACATTTTTTTTTTTTTTTATAGGTAAAAATGTATATATCAAAAACCCAAAAGGGCGCAACACGATTACACAGGGAGTATAAAAGAGTGCGTCTAAACACCCAATAAAAACCCTAAGCTCCTAGGGAGTACCCACAAGGAACCCAAAAAGATCCACCCAAGAACCCCCAAAATCAAAACACCCTACACAAGAAACACCCTATAGGCTAACCCACAGAACCCAACAACTCACATGATCACCCCGAAATCAACTCACATGTATATACATAATAATAAAGCCTTGTATTTTCTTTTGCATTTTCTTTACTACGTAAATAATCCCACATCCATAATATGCAACCATGAAACACTTTATAACATGATAATGTAAAACATCATTTAACATAAACTAGTACATGTTATATTACATAATAATAAAGCCTCGTATTTTCTTTTGCATTTTCTTTACTATGTAAATAATCCCACATCCCATAATATGCAACCATAAAACATTATAACATGATAATGTAAAACATCATTTAACATAAACTAGTACATGTTATATTACATAATAATAAAGCCTCGTATTTTCTTTTGCATTTTCTTTACTATGTAAATAATCCCACATCCCATAATATGCAACCATAAAACACTTTATAACATGATAATGTAAAACATATTTAACATAAACTAGTACATGTTATATTACATAATAATAAAGCCTCGTATTTTCTTTTGCATTTTCTTTACTATGTAAATAATCCCACATCCCATAATATGCAACCATAAAACATTTTATAACATGATAATGTAAAACGTCATTTAACATAAACTAGTACATGTTATATCACATGCTTACTTCACATAATACATATGCTAACAAGTTCACTTATCATATTTCTCATGTTCTCATATCACATATCACATAAGTCAAATGCACACTCCCACTTAACCACTAGAGTTTGCACGGTATATAACCTCACTTAACCATCGAGTTGGTTATCCCTCCCTACCTTCAAGGCGTTAAGTGTATAACCTTACTTAACCGTTGGGTTCCCATCTTTTACCATCATTTTCACAAGTCACTTAATTCACAAATCATATTCTCACAAACATGGTTTTCTTTCCAAATCTCATTTTCGTTCATAAACCATTACAACACATTTTCATTAAACACATGTAATACATGATGGCAATATAGTTTCATACTCATTCAAATATGCAGGGCTCATAATTACTAATGAAATCATATATACATTTCATGCATTAAAACTTTAAAACTTCATTCTCTTTGCATTCTAACAAAATTTGGGCAATACAACAACGTACTAACGTGCATTTCCAAAATGTACACAAGCCTTTTTACTACATTTTTTATGAAAAATAACTTACTTTTATTCTACCGCAACTCAGGATAATAGTACAACCACGTGAGTGGTTATCACAATATTAGCAATATGGTTTTCTTCGTATAACTAACTATATACAATTATTCAAAAAAAAAAAAAAAGTGTATAACTATATACAAATATATGATGTTGAATGGGCATTATAACAACACTATAATGACTATATCCAATGCACAAAAGAGAGAATATAAACTTTAAACCTCTCATACTCCACTTTACAAGCACCTCATCACTTGCACCACTAGTTTTCACTTCGGTAGGGCTTCGCTACTCAAAACCCACACCTCTAAGCCTCTTTCACATTACGAATGAGAGGAAATGAAGTTTGTAAGGTTTTTATGATCGTTTTGGAGCTCTATTTATAGAATATTTTCGAAAGCACTACAGTGTCAGTCGATGGGAATTCGAACGGTGATGCGTTAGCATAAAAAATACTCATGTCAGTGCAACATCTCACCGCAGACTGACTGACATTAGTTGATTCCCTCCGGTCAATACGCACTTAAACGATATTGACATTGCATCATTAAATATGCGCATCAAAACAGTCTCTTTAGCACGTGTTTAGATCTAAACCGTTGATCACCTTCCAACAAAGTATCTGATGATGCCACATGATTACACTTCCGTTTCGAACGACACATTCTCCATTTGAACGCGGTTGTTTGAATTTGTTTTACCGCGCTTTTTTTCCTCTTGTTGCCAATCTCTGGTCAAACGGATTTCGGCCGAGACAGTTTGTTTTAAAATTTTCTAAGTCCTCCTGATCATGTTTTCATTTTGTTTTGTCTTCCTTTCTCGAGCATTCATGTACTTCATTTAAAGTATTTTAAGAGAATAATTTATGAAGTTTACTTTTAATTCAACTTTTTTTTTTTGGCATTCATTTTTCCTGGGTGTTACATCCCTTATAAGTAATAATCATGTTTTATTACATAAATAACTTCAACGGAAGGAAATATCATGCCAATCCTCTAAAGGATCTTTGAATTCATGCTTAGTTGGCTCTTAGGGAATCTTGTCCCATTTGTTGACTGACATAGGGTTTACTTCATCATACTTAAGAAGTGCATCCCATTCCTCATCCTTGGCCATTTGTGCAACCCAAAGGAATTGGAAGTCCATATAGTCCATGTCTGAATCCTCCTCGTCAGAGTAGAGTACGAGCATTCCGTTTCGGGCAACGCCTCGTTGTCCAAAAGGGATGCATCAACTGCTACATAGTCAATGTAACCCGTGTCAAAGTACTCTTTTGTCCAGTCCCAGTCTCCCCACTCTTTCCCTAGAGCTCTCCACGTAAGGCATAATCCTATCGCTTTCAAGGTCTTGGGGAATTGGCTCCATCTTTTAAGCTTCCTGAAAAGGAAACATCCTTTGCTTTGTTTAAATTTCACATTTTTCTTATCTTGGTCCCACGTTGTGACAGTTTTCTTATTGATAATGCCTCGAAGAAACCTCAAATAAATGTGGGTATTTGTTTACTCTTTTTTTGCTCCAACTTCCACGAGGCTTCCTCTAACCCCTGATTCCGCCATAAGATCTTGACAAGTGGGATCTTCTTTGTTCACAACTCTTCCTCGTAGGTTAGGTTTTCTTGAATCAATAGTAGTCCGTAGTTGACCACATGCAAAGGGTCGTATAAGTACTTCAGCAAAGTAGATACGGGGAACACATCGTGCACTCCTGCTAAGTTTGGTGGAAGAGCAACTCTATATATCACAAGGCCAACCCTCTCGGTTACTTCTAATGGCCATACGAACCGCAGATTTAGCTTTCCCTTTTTGCCAGACTGCACAACACCCTTCATCGGCGAAACCTCGCTAGCCTTGAATTCTAAATCTTGGCGACTCTTATCTATGCAAATTTTTTGTCAACTTTGGACAATCAACATCCTTTGTAGGAAAACGACAACCTTCTCTTTAGTGCCCTACACCAAATCCGATCCCAAAATTTGCCAAACGTCCACTTCATCCCAGTACAAGGGCAATCTACATTTGCATCATACAAAGCCTCATACAATGTCATTCCCATAGTTGCTTGGAAAGTTGTAGGCAAACTCGGCCAAAGGTAGGTATTGAACCCAAATACCCTTGAAATCGAGCACACACTTCTCCAACTTATCCTTCGAGATTTGGATGGTCCTCTCTCATTAAGCATCGGTCTGCAAGTTGTAAGATGTATTGAAATTTAGCTTCGTCCCCATAGCCTTCTACAGACTTGTCCAAAACCTCAATGTGAACTAAAAGTCTCCATCATATACTTTGGCAACTAGAATCCCACTTGGCGCTTTTGGCAAACCAACCACGAAGTCCATCACGAATTCCTCTCATTTCCATTTTGGGACATGTATTGGCTTCAGTGGCCCTCCCGGCCATTGGTGTTTAGCCTTCACTTCCAGGCAAGTGGAGCATTGTGACAAGTATTTTGCAATTTCCCTCGTCATGTTAGCCCACCAAAAGTGGTTCTTAATGTCCCTGTACATCTTCATACTTCCTAGGTGTACGGTGTATGGATTATGGTGGGCTTCTTCCAAAATATCCCTCTTCAGTTCTTCGTCATCGGGCACACACACCTAGTCTTCATACCTCACCAGCCCGTTCAAAATGATGTAAAAATTGGGCGCCTCACCTTGGCTAGCACTTTCCTTGAGCTCTACCAACTTCGGGTCCTTGTCTGGTGCCTCTCTAACCTACGTCACTAGTTGGATTACTAGTGTTGCAACGAATGCCAGCATCTAGCTGGGCACTATGCCCAAACTGAGCCTCTCCATCTCTAGGATGAGCTGTGATTGGATAGGCATGTTTGTCAACATTTCAGCTTGTGACTTCCTACTTAGCAACTACGTTGGCACTTACAAGGATGGTACTGGATGAGTTTCAACCATCTCTGCAGCCTCATGTTTAGCTCCTTCTGGGTGAAGTACTTCAAACTTTTATGGTCCGTGAAAAATTTGCACTTCTCCCCATAAAAATAGTACCTCCAAATTTTCAAGGTATATACTACCACCACCAACTCCAAATCATGGGTAGGGTAGTTCTTCTCATAATCCTTCAACTAGAGAAGGGCATATGCCACAACCTTGCGTTGTTGCATCATCAGACATCCCAATCCCTTCTAAGGAACTTCGTTGTAAACCACAAACCCCCTTACTCTAAAGGAATAATGGGGATAGGTGCAATAAATCAACCTCCACTTCAGCTCTTGAAAGCTTTCATCAATCAAACCAGCCATATCTCATTTTTTTCTTCGTTAGCGCAACAAAGGGATTGGAGAGTTTAGAAAAACCCCTCCACGAATCTCCGATAACCACCTAGGAAACTTCGAATTTCCTAGACATTGGTCGACTGCTCCAACTTGCTCACAACTTCACTCTTGCTTAGATCAACCGAAATTCCGTCTTTCTATGCCACAATATTTCCATTACTGCTCTTAAGTGCCACACCTATTCTTGATGATCAGTCGAGTAGACTAGTACGTTGTCAATGAACAAGATTGCGAACCAATCTAAGGACTCGCAAAATACTTGGTTCATGAGGTCCATGAAAATTGATGGCACGTTCTCTAACCTGAAAATGACCAAAAACTCTTAATGGTCGTACCAAGTCTTGATTGCCGTCTTTTGAACGTCTACATTTCATGCCTTCAATTGGTGGTACCCAAATTGAAGGTCTATCTTTGAAAAGACACTCGCTCCTTTCAGCCGATCGAACAGGTTGTTCATCCTTGGTAGGGGGTACTTATTCTTCACAGTAACCCAGTTCAACTCTTGATAATTTATGCAAATTTGGATAGTACTGTCTTTCTTCTATATGAACAGCATGAACGCTCCCAATGGTGACACACTTCGGAGAATGAACCCTCTGTCAATCATCTCTTGGAGCTACACCTTCAACTCCCTCCCTAAGCTCTACGAGGCCATCAGGTAAGGCACCTTGTGTATTGGTGCGATTCCAAGCACAAACTCGATGCAAAACTTGATCTCTCGATCAAAAGATAACCCTGGGAGATCCTCTAGAAACACATAGGAATAATTCCTCACTTCTTAGATGTCTTCTAGCTTCACTTCTACTTTAGGATTCGAGACGAGACAAGCTTGGAAGGCATGGCTACCATCCTCAATACACCTCTTCGCTTGAACTGCTGAGAGAGGCAGTGGGGTAGCTTGCACTTGGGCACCGCAGAACTTGAACTCCTTGTCACCAGGTGATATGAACGTCACCTCCTTTCTTTTGCAATTGATACTCGCGTAATGCTTCAATAGCCAATCCGTTCCAAGGATGACATCAAAACCAAGCATTTTGAACAACTAGATTCGCTGGAAGCATTCTCCCCTTCAATGGCGATAGGACATTTAACTACTACTTACACATAATGGTGTTTCCTACTGATGTTGCTATAGATATGTTTTGCCCTAAAGGTTTAGTGTTTATGCTTACACAATCTCATATAAGTGGTAGAAACAAGATGTTTTGAAGATCATGAGAAGTCGATGGAAGAGCTCAAGAAAATCTTAGTCAAATCGATTTATATATAGATAAGAGTGTATGATATCTCTTTCTGAATTAGTGGATTTTTGTTTTTACTTTTAATCATTAATGAGTTTATGATGAGCTGGCAAAACAGGTACCCGTTTATCCTATGCATATAACTATTCTTTATGACACCTAGATGAACCTTATTATAAAAATACAAGTATAGGATAAACGGGTTGTAAATGAGTCATGTCAGGTACCTGTTTTGCCAGCCTTTATCTCTTGTAAGGTTACGCCCCTCTATGCTTATTAATAAAATGCATTACTTATAAAATTAAAAAATTAAAAATTAAAAACTAACTAACAATAATAATAATGATGACAACGATGATAAAGGTAATTACAACAATAATGTAAATACTCATTCACATTTTTCTGAAGTCACATGTAGCCAATTGATAAGGGATTTTCATGTCATAACAACTTCATTATTGCATTAACAAAGCAAGACACTAAGGGAAAGTAAAACTCATTTTCTTAAATGGTAACTACCAGTATGAGACGGTTCTTATGGTAGACATTGAATCCATGAAAACCCACACGTGGAGCTTCTTTAAGAAATCCAACTGTAGTTATAACTTGACCCTGCAAAATCAAACGAGAGAAACGCAATATAAATGATAGTCACTGCATATATCAACCACCAAAAAGTGACAGCCAATATGAAAGTGCAACACATGTAAACCAATGCATGCATACACCAAATTTTAAATTAGATAAAAAAAAATAAAAAAAATAAAAAAGAAAGAAAAAAGGATGGAGAGATACGTCACATGTCAATTCCATAGGGGTGTCTGCCCTGTTCTCCTAAAGAAAAATTAAAAAAAAAAATACACAAACTATCTACCAGGAGTTATATCAAAAAGGATTTCCTTCAAGTACAAATAGACCCTTTACGCAAAAATGGATTTTAAACTTAGAAACTGTTCAGACCAACAGCCAGGCCAGGGAAAAGAATGGATCATCCAGTTCTGTTAGACTATTGGTAAAAGCAGTTGACGAGGATACCATGAACATTATGTGGCAATTGACAAGAGATACGATATCAACATATAAAATCCACAAAACTCAATATTTTGAATGAAGACCAAGAGAGTAAGCAGATAAGAAAGGAGTTGACAAAAATTTAAAACGACCTCCACACATCCTTGAGGTCTGTACAAGATGCATTCCGGAAATTTGAGATCATTGGCAATATTATGATACTCAACAACTCGCCCTCGCAATATAATATTGAATCTTTCAGGCACTCGCAAGTACAAGATGGACAGGTATACCTGTGGAACATGAGGAAACCATACTAAGCAAAAATTGACCTCTCGTACATCTGATATAGGTATATAACATTTGTAATAGGCTTACACGGAGAGAATAATGAAATTGGTTGGCAATGTGCTGTTCATTTATTGTCTTCAAAGCAGGAAGTGTGTCAATTTTCTTGGTCTCCCCACTAACACGAATATCCTGCAACCACCAACTCAAAGGACGCCCCCTCATCAGCAAAGATGCTAAGGAAGTGGGGGTACTAACAAAAAGGCAAAAGAAATATCAACCTCAGGATCAGATTCAAAGTCAAGTTCCACATCCCCATCATCATTGACCCATAAATTGTAGATAATAGCCTTTGTGCCATGAGCCCCAATGTCATCAAACTGCCATCAAATTGAGGTGCACGTGAATAAAGCTTGAAAAGGACACTAAGGGCTAGGAAAACTGCAAGAAACATCAATGCAATTGCTTTCTACTACATCTGTGACAAGTGGGAAAATTTGGTAATTAAACAGCTTCACAGATGAGCCCAATCTTCTTGGACATAAATTATATTTTAGGAAAATTCACCATTATGGCCAGAGAGCTTAGGGTCAAACGGCACTTCATCCAATAAGAATTGGGGGGTGGGAGATCAAGACTCACTAGCTGTGCAAATAACTTAACAATAAAAAATTAATACTATAAAAAAAGTAGAATTCACCATTATGAATTCAATAGGTGGCTTAGAGTAAAACCAGTGTAATCTACCAAATAAACCTATTAAAATATTTACATTTTATATATCAATTAAAGGCAGCATACAGATGAAGTGTGGAAAAGAGCATGTTGCAATAGAAGAAATAAAAATTTGAAAGAGCTTACTTGCTTCAAAAGCTCTGCTTCTGTCAAAAATGGAGACCACTGCAACAGCATGGAAAGGTTAGACATAAAATGTTCTTTACCATGTAATATTTCCAGTGTGCCAGTTGATGTATTAAATTCATAATCCACCTGCAATCGACATGGTGGGCTACAAAGTAAGAGAAACCACAGCAGAGACAGGATAATAGAACAAGCTGCATGATAACGGTCCACGAAACCAGAAGCCACACAATAGTTAACACCTACTATGACTTTGAGATCTAATATTTACTAGCATGCAACAGGATACTCCCCCAGGCCAATCATGTGTTGAAAGATAACCTCATTCATTGTGAAAATCAAGTACAGCATATTGTGTTACCTGAATAAACTTACGGCATTCTAAGGCACATTGTATGAGCGCACATCATATTAACACATTTATTGCTCATACACCCATACATATGGCAGTATGGGGCACAAACAAGGGTGTCCCTCCATAGTTGTAAAACAATGACTCATCTAAAATCTTCTTATAGAGCAATGAAACTCACCATGGGTACTACTATTCTGTCATGGCCTGTTCGTGTCAAAAAAGTATAAGATAGGAGACCAATGCTTTGAGTCAACGTCCTGATTATGGAATACACTAATATTAGCTGACAAGAAGTTCGAACTGCCAGCAACATTAAAAATATAAAATATAAAATGTAATCTATATCATATATAAATATTGTGACTTTTGGCATGTCAATTAGTATTTCACTCATCATTTTTCAAAAGGGTATAAAAATGGAGAATATACAGAATGAATTGCATGGAAAAGTAAAGAAACAAAAAATGCAAAAGATCTGAAAGTCATTGAATCGTTGAATGCGTGAAAAATCAGATGGACCTTAAGGAACTAAAAGAATTATATCTTCATGAGAGTCAAATTTACTGAATAATCTAGAGTTAAAGAGTATACTATTTTGTGTGCTTGAGAAACTTCAGATTCTTTCCTTTATTGTCTCTTAAAAAAAAATCAAAAGGATTAATCTTATCTTATATTAAATATGGTATCAAAGCGAAAAATCCATGGATTTTCTGGCACACAACCCGTTAAAAATGGAATAAAAAAATCTAAACCATACAAGCCCACAGGTTTCTAAAAATCTTTTCATCAGTTAAATGTGTCTCTATTCATTAAAACTAGACTACTAGAGTAGAGAGAGAGAGAGAGAACCCTGAAGAAACATTTCAGGAAAATTGTTTTATATTTTTAAACTTAATGTTCCCTTACAAATATGGTTAATTTTTTTATATAAGTAATCAAATATGGTTAAAAATTTATAAAGGTTTCATGGGAAATAAGAGATAAAACCCCCTAAACATAAGAAATCTGGTTTATATTTTCAAGTATGCACATGTATATATGCGCGTGTGTGTGTTTGTGTGTTAATAAGGAAATATGGCTCATATCCGGGTCACCGTGAAGTAACTAAACACAAAAAGTTCAATGCATAATGTTGAAAAGAGTCTCTTTCAAATAGAAACCTGTTACTCAGGTGGCGGCTGAAGACAATGACATCTGCACCAAGTCTCATCGTACTAGTCTTGAAGCCATTTCCATCTGGAAGGCTACAAGTAAACCAATAAATTTGAAAGAAGATAATCAAAAGAAGCTGTAGAGGGATTGCTACTTTTCATACATTGTCCAATGGCTGATTTAGATTTCTTGTCTGAAAACCCAAAACTCATACAATGCCTCATTGCTGCAGGATCCATTCCACCACCATCATCTAATGACAAATAGATTTTAGATACAGAAGAGTTAGCAAAAATATTCCCGTGTAGAATTTACTAGTGAGGACTACCAGATCACAGTAACAATCATATTCTGATTGATAAAAAATATCAAATGCATGATATGATACCTTGGATTAACAATGCTGGACTTCCATCCTTTGGATTTGTTGTTTTATCTACAAGGACAAAAGTGGCTCCATTTTGGATCTATCCAATTTAAGAAAAGAAGGAAAAACAGTGAAATGCATATTGCATAACAGAATATGATAGTTTGAGACACAAAGCAAAAACATAATCACACAACAGGCAATTAATATCTAGAGCATATACAATCATGCAAAAGCCATAACAAATACTGCTGTATATGATAAACGTGAACATAACCAGTCTACCAATGTAGCAGTGTCTACTTTTATAATAAAATATCATACAAAACATCAAAGAGGTACAGTTTTTAACTGGGCAAGGAAACGCTTAAGCAGAAGCCCATGACCTTAGAGGCTTCCATATCCCCACACCTCTACAAGTAACCAAAACAGGCATTATGCATGTCATTAGCGGAGTGTAATAGGAAGATTTTTTATGTCTTCTAAATAGTTCCACCATATTTCAGCCCCATCCGCAGCATTGCTAAATCAAAGATAAACCTTGTTCTCTCTGATTTTCCACTGCCTCAATTTTTTTTACTGATTTTCACATAGATGTCCAAGGCATACTCAGCAAAATAATTCTAAAGTCACACAAAAATGTACCTAACAAAAACCACAAATAAATAATCTACAAAGCCTCATTTATTTTTTGTTTTTAATAAAGAAAAAAAAGAGAGAGCAAAAGCTTAAGACTAAGAAAGTAATTATCTCAACCTAAAAGTCTGAGAATAATGAGCAAAAAGCCATCCAAAAGACAAACCAAAGTACACTATTATCATTCAAAAAGAAAAATTGCTACGTTAGAAAGCTTACACAGCCCAGCACCACAGGGAACCAAAACAACAATATAAAGTACGCAAATTCAAGTTAAAAAGTTCACCTCATCAACTGCATTGTCAAGCAGTTCCGCTACAGCTGCAAACAGGAAGCAACCAGAAAAGGGCAGTAATGCAAGGTGCCATAAATCCACCAATCACAGATATAAGCACAATTACAGAAACAAGCAAAATTCACTAGCTGCACACACCACCAAAGGCCCACTTATGTGAAGTGGCATTTGAATGAAGGAACAAAGGGTGGACATGTAGATAGTTTTTGCCATCTGTAATAGAAAAATAAAAGCATAAAATGTAAGAGAACAATATATCAAGCTTTCATAAACACTGATGAAGATGTTACTGTGCACAGCGCATGAGGCTTTATCACAATTATCCGATGGAAAAGCCTGAGCTAGGAAATATCTAAAACCAGAACATTTATATAGAGCTGCATTACAACCACCGCTTTTCAGTGGTCCACTAGACAGTTTATTAGGACCCAATGATGAGATGGCCACACAATTTGAAAGACCAAAAATCAGCAAAACACCACATGCATGTCCAGCAAACATTAATATGATATAGTTGACAGGAGAATACTTTGAAGTGAGACTTTAGAACCAAGCCCATCATCGTAGTTCCCAGCTTTCCAGAATTGCCTACAAAGAGGAGCAGGACACATAGGTGATGTGGAAGGAAGACTTGTATCGTCCAATGGAGACTGCCCTCGATCCAATATTCTAGAGCTACTTTTACCAGTACTTAAAGAATTTGAGCTTTTACTTTCTTCAGATTCTTGCCTTCTACATTGAGTTTCGGATTTTTGGCACTTCACTAGTTGAACCTCATTCTCTTTCTGTTGTATTGTGCCCCCAACAATACCAGGCTCCAACTTAACAGCTTTCACATTCAGATGTCCACATTCATCATCACTAGACAAGTCCACAATGTCTATAAAGCTCATCTCGCGCACTGTAAAAGAAATTAAATTCACATAACTGGTTACAACCAGCAAGTAAAAAAAACAAAGCTTCAACAGGCATGCAAGATATAAAGATCAATCAGCTAAGAGAGCAATGGGGCAGTACAGACTAAAGCATGGTTTATCCCACAAATGCTCCAAATTTTGTTGTCATAAGTAGACATTCCAATCCTATTTTCTAGTCCTTTGGGATTCTCACCATTTTTAAGAGAAAAATACGGTCTACTGTTGGTTGCCAACTTATGTACAGGATAATCTTCAATATATTTATACATTTCTACCAAAAGAGAATTAAGAATCCAACTGCCAAACCAACTCCACCAGTAGAAATGCCTTTACCTCCAATGACACCATTGGCACCCATTTTCCAGACATTTGGAGACATTAAGATGTACACATTGGATTAATTTAAATTTGTTTCGTACTTAAGAGATTCTCTAAATAACCTTTTTCAGTCAAACTTCCTCATGGATTCAACAATAAAATGGATGTTGGAAGCTGTAATTTCCTTGCTATTCTGCGTGTTAGTCTCAGAATTGAGAACTTGGCCAGAAATAATAGCCAACGCTATGGGCTTGTAAGAGCTTGGCGGAGAATGACGGTGGACTTTAAATTTGGCAGTTCACGGGATGGGTGGTGTTCAAATGAGCCTCTTTAGGCGTTTGGGTGGAGTTATGGAAGAATAGGAGAGATTGAGTGAAATTTTCAAGTCATACCAAATTTGAGGTGGGAGACGGCTCCAATGTTAGATTTTGGCATAATCTATGGTGTGGATATTTGGCCCTTAAGGAAGCCTTCCCAGATTTATTTGGTATAACCTACGCAAAGAATGCTTCTGCTGCGATCCTCTTGGAACTTTCTGGTGGTTCCATTTAGCGGAACACAAGCTTTAGGGATTCAACACTAGATTGGATTTCTTGATAGGTTATTGATTGTTCCTGTATGGGTTTGATGCTTAAGGAATGATTAAGTTGTTGAAAGATTCAATTCCTATCAACATTGATGATAGGAATTCACTTCTGATTCCTCCACTAGATCTCACAAAAATGACAAACCTATGTACATCCTCTACCAGATCAATATACTTTAGATGATTTTTTCTTCAAAATCCACTATATATCTATCAAGTAATTCCATACTATGCTTCCTCCAAGTCGATAAAAATCAAATAGAAATCTTTACTTATTCTTCAGATTTGTCCCAAGTTAGCTTATTAGGTTAAATCACCCAAGTAAGAAAACAGATTTCATGGTAATCATTCTATCATAAAACCAAATTGAACACATTGAATAAATGATAAGGAAAAAAAATCACTTATAAATGCAACACCATTCACCATGCACATAGTAAATAAAAAAATAAATTCATTTCACTTAACTAGTTCAAGCAAAATATAATAAGTATCCACATTTATAATCCATAGATCTACTTGAACAATTTGAACCTATAAATAATTTTATCTGATCAAGTGTTATCCTATTACAACTCAAAGAAGCTCTAACCACATTTGCACTATATTCAAAAGGAACGTCGTTGTCATAGCTCCATAAAGCCACTGATATTATGCAATTTCACCTAATACAAAATCAATGTGAAACTTAACAATACATGCCCAAGCAATGACTTCACAATATGCCCATCCAAAGTGATGTAGCTGAAGCTAAGAAAACACTAACATAAGCTTCTTCGTCTTCTGATCGAAAAGAAAACTCAGCCAATGCTTGAAAGAACGATAAACTCCGCAAAGTTATACGATAATATTTCTCAGACGATTCAAAGTCATTCTACAAACTTCTTCCTCCCATATAAATACTGACTAAAACTAGGAATAAAAGGAAACTAAACCTAACTAAGGAAATTCCTACCATACAAGGAAAACAGCATTCAAATAAAATCCAAACTTCAAGGAAACATGAATCAATCTTGTCAATCAAATACAATCCGCTTAATTAATCAATAAATCTCCAGCTAGTCGTGATCCAATGGTTGCCTCTTTCCTTCTTGGGTCACATTTCCAAAACCGGTTCCTGTCAGTTGGTTCCGTCAGCAAGTCTCTTTGTTAATTTGTCCGGCAGCAGGGAGTCTCCTTCGCCTGCAATTCCGATATTACGACAAAGTTGGGTCATTAACGAGCCCGTCAGTAAAATCCTCTTGTGTACTTTCATCGATAATAACCCTGACAGATCGATTGTTCCCAACAGTCTAAACTCCCCATCCTACATCAATCTCCTCTGCTTGGAAAGAACTCGTCCTCGAGCTGGATTTAGGATACAACTCCCCCGGCATATAGTATTCATAGATGTCTACAACATTGAACGTATTGGATATCGCCATATCTTTTCTTTATACAAGTAATAAACCAATCTCATTGAAAGCAAAAGGCACCCTTAAATACACAGAAAGTGTATAAAATGAAACTCCTAACTAGAAAAAGCAAAATAAACAAGAAAGTTACTATAGCTAATTAACAGAGGAGACACAAATGTCGTCGTCCAAAAATACAATGTTTCGTAAAACAAAGATAAAATTTACCCTAGCGCTTATCCTTGTCCTCAAAGTTTCTACCATTCTTTACCCTCCATAAACACCAAAAGAAGCACATTGGCACCATTTTTCACACCATAGCACTCCTTGGCCTGCCAGAGGACGACCAACGGTCAAACAGATTAACAACACGTCTAGGCATTACCTAGGACAACCCAAAATGATTGAAAGAGTACAACAAATGACAAAGCCACATCGCAATGAAGAAGGTGGTCCACAAACTCCACAAGGATATCGCTATATCTTTGGGAAGTTGATGACATATGTGATGTCGTTGATCTTATTAATCACCCAATACAAACCATACTTCTTGTTCTTCAACTTACTCAAGGTACCTGTCAAAATCCCCCTTTTTCGTAAGTACACTACCACTAAGTCGCCCTCTTCAAAAAACTTCTTCCATCGTCTTTTATTCATCAATGCCTTATAGTTTGCGTAAGATTTTTCAAGACGTTGTCATACTTTCTCTTGGGTGGCCTTCACTCTTTCTGCCAAATGCTTCACAGCTACACTAGCCCTCGGTAACTTGGGTAAGGATGTGAGGTCCACTGCATGCTTTTGAGTTCGTCCATAAACAATTCTGAATAGTGTCTTTCCTATGGACCAATTCATCATGTTATTGTAAGCAAATTCGGCATGAGCTAGTGCAAGGTCCCACTGCTTGGTATTTTCTCCCGCAATACATCAAAGAAGGTTGCCCAAACTCTAGTTCACCACCTATGTTTGATTGTCTGTCTACGGCTGACTTTGATACTCCATGCAATCAAACCACCTCTCAGAAGAATAAGATGGCCACTTCGATAGCGTCAGCCATCTTCTTGCAAGCAACAAAATGAGTCATTTTTTAAAATCTATCCACAATTACCATTATGGAGAGTAACGACCCAGAAAAAAGCGCTAGCCACATCTGAGCTATTTACCCAAAATGACTAGTCAATTTGGAGCTTCCCTAAAATTCATTATAAAGCTCAGTTTCACCTAGTAACTAGGCAATATGGGACTTAGTACCCATGACTATTTTTATAAACCACCCACTCTATGTGAGTTTCTTCTTATCTTCCCAATATGGGATCGGGGTGTTACAAACTCCCCCTCTTAAATTCCTGATGTCCTCGTCAGGGTCACGTCATGCAGTGCTCCAATACCACATGACTTGGTGTTACTAGGTGGCTCTAAAACTACTTATAACGACCCAGGAAAAAACGCTAGCCACATCTGCGCTATTACCCTAAAAAGACTAGCCAAATTAGAGTTTCCCCAAAATTCATTATAAAGCTCAGTTTCACCTAATAACTAGGCAATGTGGGACTTAGCACCCATGACTATCTTTATATACCACCCACTCTATGTGGATTTCTTCTTATCTTCCCAATATGGGACCAGAGTGTCACATAGAGCCCACTCCTTGTTGGGTCCACGGAAGTCCCAATACGAAATCCATGGACACATCATCTCATGGTACTACCAGTATTGGTGACGATAAGAATAGGCCCAAGTTTTGGGTGTGCCCTTTTGCAGTTTGGCATATTGGGCACCATCGGACATGATTTTCCACGCCCTTCTTTAATTGTGACCAATAGTATCGCTCTTCTTCCAGGGGGATTGTTTTGCCCCGTCCGAGATGTCCACCTAATCCTCCACCATGTAATTCCTGAATGACTTGTTCCTATAAGGAACTTCATGGGATACATAATTGACTACCTTAGAACAAGTACCCTTCCTGAGTGTGCATCTTGGGATTCGGGTGTCCCATGTCGCATCATCTCCAGACATGATTGAAATATTCATCTTCCTCATATAACTCATTGAGGCACTAAAATCCCGTCACTTCAACCTTCATAGCGATCAGTAAGGTTGCCCGATGATTGAAGGCATTGGCCCCTTGATTCAGCTTCATGACTTGTGTTTTAAAGACAATGCAAACAGTTAGATGTAACCAACCCACCAAGCATGCATCCGGTTTACATTTCGCTGGCTATTGACAAACTTCAAAGTTTGATAGTCCATGTATAGATCATATAGTGTTCCCACATCTTCAACGCCCTCAAAACAACATAGAGTTCCAATTTGTAAGTCGACTATTTCTCCATTGCTTGACCCAACTTCTCACTAATGAACTCCACCTGCCTTGCTGTGATAGGACGGCCCCAATTTCGACAATGGATGCATCACACTCTAGTATCGGCGCAGCACACAACTTTTCCTTAATGAGGGTAAATCCTTGTTCGGCCTCCTCACCGCAATGGAATTTTCCTTTATACACTCAATGATATGGCCACAATACTACTGAAATTCTAGACAAACCACCAGTAGAAGGCCACCAACGTGTTGAAACTCCTCACTTCTCCCATTGTTCTGGGCGACGGCCATTATTTGATGGCTTGGTCCTTCTCTTCATCTACCTGAATCTTGTCAGCACTTACTACAAATCCGAGGAAAATCAATCGATCCAACATGAAACTGCACTTCTTTAGATTGATGTACAACTTGTTGTCACATAGGGTCTCCAGCACCCTCCTCACGTGATCTAGGTGTTCTGCCGAGCTGAGACTGTAGATCAAAATATCGTTGAGATAGACAACAACAAACTTCCTAATAAAGAGTTTCAATACCTAATTCATTAGTCGCATGAACATGCTTGGTGCATTCAATAAGCCAAAAAGCATCACTAGCCATTCGTAAAGCCCCTACTTCATCTTAAATGCCGTCTTCTATTCATCTCCCGCCCGTATGCGGGTCTGGTGGTATCTCATCCTCAAGTCAATCTTCAAGAAGATCTTCGCCCCGAACAACAAGTCAAAGATATCACCTATTCGAGGAATAGGGAACCAATACTTGGCGGTGATCTTGTTAGTCATCCGGCTGTCCACACACATCTTCCAGCTACTGTCTTTCTTGGGGACCATCAAGGCTTGCACGACACAAGGACTCATGCTTTCTCGCAGATCTCCCTTTTGAATCAACCATTCTACTTGTTCTTGCAAGATATAGTTCTCCTTTGGGCTCATTCGGTAATGAGGAAGATTTGGGAGACTAGCCCCCAACACCAAGTCAATATGGCGATATATATCTCGCATAGGAGATAGTTTGTCGAGCATCTCATTAGGCATGATACCGAGGCTTTGTTTGGCAGAGCCTTTCATTTTCCTTTGTTACTGTTCATCACCATTTCCCAAAAAAATCAACATCAAAACATTTTAACTTTTTCACTTTTTATATTACATCATTCACTTTTTATTATTATTCAAATAAAAAAATCACTGCAAAACAAAACTTTTTCACTTTTTCATATCACTTTTTTATACCAAACATTCTTACTTTTTTTTTCACACCAATCTACATCAACTACAGTGTCTAAGGAAAAGGCTTTGCCAAACAAAGCCCGAAACTCTAACAATTGTAACACAACAAGAGTCTCCTGTGGAGTGGTGACTATATTCTCATCTGTTACCAAAGCTAGGGTCTCCCCAACTTCGATAGCCTCCTCCATTAACTTCGGTCTCGTCGCCAAAACAATCTGTTTACCCACATAACAGATATAGTTACAAAGCATATGTTCTTGCAAAGGCCTTACACAATCTTCTATCTGTACTTAAACAAAATATAGACATTGTTGCTACCTTTGTGCTAGGCATCCACATCAAATTGTCATATTCTTCTTGTTAAGTATATATGTGTGAGTATAAAAGGATAAAGTCCAACATTAAAAATATATAAGAAGTGTGAGTGGTTAATATAACATTGTTGGGCCCAAACCCATAGAGGCTTAAGCTTTTGGGTTGTGTTATGTCTCAACATACTAAAAGACTCCCCAAAGTATTAATCTCCCTAACAAGTGGTATCAGAGACGATGGTGGTATATAGTATGGTAGAGTGGCATAGACAAGAACAAAGGTCCTGGAGTACGAACAAAAATGTGCAAGGTGCAAGCATGGATGAGCATCCTTGGAGTGAAGGGCAAATGTTCATGGCATGGGCTTGACGATGGTTCATGGAGTAGAAACAAAGGTGCAAGTTGTTAGCATGAACGAAAGTCCCTGGAGAATGAGCAAACAGGTCATTGGCACAAGGCGCAAGGCACAAGGAGAGTCTATGAAGTAGGGACAAAGGTCTGTGGCACGGGCAAAACCCACATAGCCACAAGAGATCTTGGAGAGGGCCCATAAGATTGATAAAAGGCTTTTATTTGCGGGGGAGTATAGCAATATAATGATGGACAACATTGAGGACCTTATTCACTTCTTCCTATACACCCGTTTCACTTGTACTGCTGGCTGGCTAACACCCTTAGTGATCAGCTTCCTTGATTTTCTTTTTATGTTCTCTTCTTATTTTTTTTCTCCTTAGTCGCTCTCTTGTATACTGCCTGTGTACCAGGGTTGCGCCCCTCTGCGCTTTTAATATATACATTACTTATAAAAAAAAATGTAATGATGGACTCACACATAAAGGAGAGATTGTTAAATATATATGTGTGAGTGTAAAAAGATAAAGTCCCACATTAAAAAGATGTAAGAAGTGTGAGTGGTTAATATAACATTGTTGGGCCCAAACCAATAGGCTTAAGCTTTTGGGTTGTGTGGTGTCTTAACATACTATATTATGGACTCACTAAAAGACTCCCCAAAGTATCAATCTCCCTAACACTTCCCAAAATCATATGGCACGCATCCATCTCCACCACATCACATAATGCAACATCCATGTATGTTTTACCGATGGAGAACGTGACAACCAGTTTCTGGAATAGACTTCAACAACTTTCAGTTTGGTGGCAAGGACAACCTCCTCCTTGTAACACCACACCCTATTGACACACAATATTGTTACTTTTTGGCTATCCTAAACCAGACTTCATAGCAAGTCACACATCCTGGTAATACTCTCACATAAGCTCGCTTAACTACAGAGTTTTGATGTGATCATGACCATCACGACTTTAAAACGTGTCATTGTCATGAAGGGTGCAAGTATACATATAAGCACATCTCCATCTCCATACGCAGGCGATATGAGGCGCCACAATCACCCCCTCTTGGGACCCAGTGTCCCCACTGGCTACCCTCATGAGATTAGCCCATTCTTGGCGTCTCAGCCAGTGCCCGCTAGCGACCCTCATGGGCCTGTGCACGCTCCCCTATCTCAGGCTAGGCAATGGCTCTGATATCATTTGTAACACCACACCCCATTGACACACAATGTTGTCCACTTTTAGCTCCCCCGAACCAAACTTCTCAGGAGGTCACCTATCATGGTACTACTATCGCATAAACTCGCTTAACTACGAAGCTCTAATGAGATCATGACCATCACGACTTTAAAACGCGTTGTTGTCATGAAGGGTATAAATATACATATAAGCACATCCTCATTTTCATACTCAGGCGATGTGGGATACCATACTCCCTCTCTCTGGGTTCATTGAAAAGTTAGAAGACATAATTGTGTTCCACGCAAACTCCAACAATTTCACCAGTGGCAACCCCAAGGAGATCTCCAAGCTTCAATACTTCTCCAAGTTATCTGGCCAATTCCCAATGGAAGTTCTTGGTGCCACAAATCTCACCTTCTTGGACCTCCGCTTTAACTTTTTGAACGGCACGGTCCCACCCCAACTGTTCTTGCTAGACATGTATGTAATCTTCATCAACAACAACAAATTTGTGCAAAACCTTACCGATAATCTTGGCTCTACACTTGCGTCTCAACACCCCATTTGATCCAACCAATCGTATACGACGACAGGTGCTTCTTAGTTTTCAGGCCCAACTTCTCAATCATCGCCTTGGAGATGATATTATCCCCACTGCCACTATCAATGATGACATCACACACCATCATGGGTCAGGCAACCACTAATGGTCGCCACTCAATTTTTCTAATTTTTTATTTTTTATTTTTTTACATGTAACCAAAAAAATATTGAACAAAAAAATTCCACACCAAAAATTCAATAAATTCAATGCATATGTGTTTAGTTTTCATAAGTATTTTGTGAAGTATTTTATAAAATTACATTTTTTATGTCACAATTATTTTACAATAATAACATGGCAATCTCAACTAACACTTAATTAAAAAAACTCAACAGTTGGTCGAAACTGTCACATCATTATTGTGGGATAAAAATATAGTATATAGCATTACTTTTTTATGAAAAGAGTTTTACTTTTTCAAAGAGTTGTAGTTTGTTTTGAAAATATATGATAGGTGGGGCTTATCTTAAAAAATTGTTTGGATAACTAATATTTGAGAAGAGTTTCAAACATTTGAAAAGTAAAATCTATCTTTCAGAATTTTGACTAACAGAAATCCATATATTTTTCAAGGGTCTTGACCTAAAAAACATAAAATAAATATTTCTTGTCATTTTTTTCTTGAATAAAATATTTTTCCTCCAAAAACAATCAAACCTTAATTTATTTCACTTCCTTCTATCCAAACACACTTACAGGGTAGTTTGCGTTGTAAGATTCTCAATAAAACTGCATAATGGCGTCGCTAAGATCAGCACACAGTGAGCGAAATGGCGTTAACTTGAGCTTCCACTATCACCCAATGCAGCTTCATGCCATATCGATAAATCCAAAGCAACAACAGTAAAAAGCAGAAATAGAAAGACGACGCTCAAAAGCAATTGCACTGGCCAGAGAGAGAGCCCAGAGAAAACTAGCAGAGACAAATTTAGAGATCAGTAAGAAAATGCAGGACCTTTACCTTCTCAGAATAGTCAGGTCCCAAGATTAACTTCTCTATTTATGGTAAACAGAATCCACCCCAACCCAAATAAATGCTACTTAAGCCTCACAGATGCTCAAACCCACTCAGATCTATTGATTTTTCTACCCTTTCCTTTCTTTCCCTTTCCTTTCTTTCCTTTTTTATAATTTTTCTTTCCTCCCCTTTTCTTTGGGAACAGGTGGGATGAAGACAGCAAACCCTAGACAGACAAATGGCAAATCCTAGCCAACTTTATATAAGGGCAAAGAGAGTAAAAAACGTGAAATACGGGCCTGATTATGAATAAGCCATCTCCACTTGAAGTACCAAAAAAGTGCATTTAATGAAAATGACAGCTGTACACCAATTTCGTACACGTGTGTAATCTAAGGACTCTCAGAACAGAACACGTTGTTTCAGAAATTGGAGGCACCCAAAATCTGTCCACTCGAAAGATAAGCTTTAAGGTGGCTTCTTGTCTTGTAAGAAATAAAATAATTAAGAAATTAGATATTTTTGTTTGCATACTCTAAAATTTGAAGATATTCTATACTAGGAATTTGATTAAAATTTTAAAGGAATTTAATCCAATAATTTTTTAAAATTTAATTACTATTTTAAAAAAAAAAAAAAATTACCAAAAATCTAAGTATTTCATAATATCACGAGCATAAAGCTCTTACAGCACAAAGCATAAAGCTCTGCAAAATTATAGGCACATCACACATGTGACATGTTATAGGGTTACAAAGTCATTTACACAAACAAAAATTCTTATAATTAAATGTTATCTATGATTTCAATCTTCCGCTAACTCATGTATAAATATAGTTAAAGACTAGATCTATTCCGAGTAGACTAGATCTAAGACATGGGTAGCCAAATTTTCTAACAAAATTTATTCAAATCAGCCATGAGAGATAACCCCTCACTCCGAACTATACAGGCCGTGAGAAATAACCCCTCACACCTAATTATTCCTCCTCACTCATTAGGGCAAATCTAGAGAGAATAAACATCTTATTAAAAACAAAAAATACAAACAAACAACCAACAAGCAGGAGTAATGAAGAACACCTACAAATACAAAGAAAAAAATAAAAAACCAAAAGGGGAGGGGAAGGGTAGGAGCGGGGAATAGAAGGGAAAGGGGAGGGAGCATCCTCTCAATACTATTTTCTGAGAAATATAATAAAAAGTGATAAATATTATAAATAATAAAGCGATAAATTCTTATATGACGAAATCTTTACGATTTAATTTAATAACTATATTTGAAATTTAGTAAATTTATTATGTAGAATATTCTAGGAATTATAAGGAATCTTAATCACATAGGTCTCATCAAATCTCAATCATGTTTTTCAAATTAAATATTTTAAAACTTTACCATATCAACATTTATCACGTTTAAAATATGAATAAATAATTTATCACACTTAAAAAGATGAAGAAATATGGTAAATATGATGTGATAAATGCTGACTTAGTAAAAGTAATCAATCCTAAAAGAGTAAAATTCTAAACATTTAATTTAGAGGCATGTTACACAAGCATCCTTAAATCTTATTTCAACTATTTTTTTGACAAATTCAATATATCAACCATTAGAATTGTAAACTTATGTGGACTCAACAAAAATTTAATAGTAGATTCATTTATTCACTATAAAGATGATTAAAAGATTGTTGAAAAATAATGAATTATATCATTTCTCTTTAATTTAAAGGTTAAATGTCTTTTTCAGTGTCTGGGTTTTAACGACTTTAATTTTGTTGACTATATTTCATTTTGTATCGTAGATGGTACTTCGTTTGTCACTAAATACGAAGACGGTTCCTCTATCCATCTTCCGTCCATGAAACTAACAAAATTTCATGTCAAACATTCCCACAAAGACCACAAATTTCCCAACAAGATCAACATTTTGGTTGAGCCCACTTTTTGTTTGTTAACGCCTATTTTGTCGAGGTCGTACTAGTCGGAGACCATTTGACAACTGCCAGCGCATAGTCTCCAACTCAAATTGAAGATATATATGGAGGCTACGGAGCCCATTTCTTAGTTTACACTATTTTTTAAAAAGAAAATTTTGTTAATTTTGGTTTCTTTATATAGATTTTGTGCCTTTTTTTTTTTTTTTTTTTTAATGTTTGATGGGGATGAAGAAGAGGTGCCCAAGCAACAACCTCCATAACATATTGATTGGTATGAGAATGAGGACATTTATATTTGGGAAATGTGAATATGTTTTATGAGTTACTAGGGAGGCTACAACAAAATAATTTTAGGCTCAGAGTGGAGCATCATCATCTAAGAAGGGAGAGGGGGGGGGAGGGTGTTGATGGCAATGACCTGATAAGCTCAGATAGTCAAGATAATGGTGAATGGTTACCTTGACGCATGGTGTTGATATCAATGACTTGAAAGACAATGTTGAGTTTAAAGTGGGATTAAGGTTTAGTGGCCTCCTTGAGTTTAAGGATGCGCTTAAACTGTATGCACTGCATAATTTTATTGACTACGCCTACATGCACAATGAAAAAATGTGGGTATCTTCCTTTGGTACGAAAAAATGTGGTTGAAAAGTACAAGGATCGTGGACGAATTATAGAAAGTATGTCCATATCAAGACCTTGTTTGATGTCCATAATTGTGGCAGTCACTACCATGACAAAATATCAACAATCAAGTGGATTGCACACCAATACTTGGAAAGCTTATGGAACAGGGGCAGAACTAGAAAATTTTGTTTGGGGTGGCCAAAATTAGAGACAAGAAGGTTGTGCTAACTTTTGTTTGTGCTAGGTGCACCTTTGGTTTCAAAGCTAGGTCGAATAGGATGAGATCAGATCAAATCGGATATAAACACTAAATATCCAGTTATATGAAGCATTAAAATACTATTTTTGATAAGTTTAGAGTTTATCTTACAAACTTCATTTGTAATTAGTTTTGATTCATCTCTTGGTGATAAGTTTAAAGTTTATACTTACAAACTTCATCTACATACATTATCGGTCCATTTCCTAAGTATCCCTCACCTTCTTTTACCCTTCACCCTCAATTTATTCCTCATTAATTCTGTACGCTTCAATCCTCCTTGTAATCCCTTAGTTGAGTGGGTCTTCTTTCAAATCGAGCGTCAAAATCCCCACAAACAAGCCACCCATGAGGGTAACGGGCGCCATCAATTAATCTAATTTTTTCCGATTTGTTTTTTCAAAGCTTCTAGATTTTTCATTCTATCTTCAGTCTTTTTTTCTAGCACTTGGATTCAAAAGTTTCAGGTACCAACAATTTAAGGAACGAGATGGACTGTTTTTTTTTTCTTTCTTTAGACGTTGTGTAGACTGTGTAGTGGTTGGTGCTGAGGTAACAGGGCCTGCAGCTTTATTCCAAAAGGTGCCAAGCCATGGGCAAACCAAGTGACCAACTATTCACGTGATGACAAATTCAAGCCAAACTTTTGTTTTTTAATATACGCAATACAAGGAAAATGAATGGGAAAAATTCAAGCATTGTTGCTAGAATCAAGTAAACGAGTGAGTCTGATGGGTGGCTAGGTGGGGATCAAAAAGCCTGCCAGTTTTTTTGATGGGTGACATCTTGTTTTATCTTAAAAGACTGTTGGAAATAAACTTTGGGGTGGCTAAGACTAAAAGTAAGAGATTCAAAAATTGTAGGGTTTGCGAGGGTCCCCCCAACCTACAACGTAGGTCTGCCCCTGTTATGGAACCAACTTTATTAATGGGCATAGAGAGTCAAACCGTTTGAGTTTAACGTTGAAAACTAGTAGAGGGGTCCAAGTGAGAGCAAATCAAAGTTCATGGGGCCCAAAGTGAGAGATTTCAAAGTTCAGATGGGGGGTTTGTAAAATCAGTTGGAAGTTCAATGGGTCAAAGTGAAGTTTCCCCTAATTTATAATAAAAGTTTTTGTTCATATAGTTTGGCGTGGAGGACCCTCATATCCAATGCAACCCATTTGCACAACTGACATCCCCTAACATCAAGACAATTGAGCAAACTAAGGCAATATAGTAGGAAGTCCATTGGGCACTTCGAGTTATTAAGATGAGCCGAAGACATATCTTGTGTAAACAAGTTTGACTAGAATATTCGTATTTTGATTAATAACTCTATGTCTATGCTTGATGATAATGTATGATGTTATTATGTTATGATTTTTAGATTCCTTATATTTATTTCACCTTTCTATGCATTTACTCTGATTATGTTAGAGAGGGGCGGTTCCCCAATTAGCTACCAATTAGTTAGATTTTGGGTAATTGTCAACAACCCTACCAGACTAGTCAATGCCAGATTTTGGGGTGTTACATTTAGTAAGTGCGATACTACCAACTAACGACATTAGCAACAATGACAACAACAAAACAAATATAAAAAATTCATCTATTGCCCTATAGATGTCATTTTCTTTCTCTAATTAATTAATTATTTCCAAATGTTTATCGTCTTCCTTTTGCACGTGCTTCACCCTTGCCATGTAATTGTCAGTTTCATTATCCATGTCTTTAACCCTTTTCCATATAAATGCCATCTTAATTTTTCAAGTATTTAACTTTCTTCAACATCTTAAGTAATACCTCCATACCCATTTCTCATGTTGATTTGTCTAGCCATTTGAATAATCGACAAGTTTCTTTTCTTTGCATGTTGAAGGATAACATACTAGTCAACTCAAAACAACAATTTATTCAGGATTAACACTTCATATATACATTTTTATCAAAATTTCAATCCTCAAACTACTTATTTTCAAATCATAGGTGGTGCAACCCGAAAACTGTTTGTCAGGGTTATCCTTAGTCTAGGATGTCTTCAACAGTGCAGGTAAATCACAATAATATACCTAGGACATCTCACAACAGCCTAACGAAAAGTACCCATATGATAACTATGTCTAGTCCCAAGGGAAAAAAGAAGAAGAGTTATTCAACCTTATCTCCCAAACAAAATCAATAAAATCACTTTGATTTGGAGAACTTACCTTATCTATGCCATGTGAAGCTTCATTTTCTTTGGAATCCCGTACGGAATATGATGCAATTTCATCTTTTGTACCTTCTATCGTGCGATTTTTTGGGAAGATAAACCCTAAACGAAGCTACTCAACTTTGTACACTTCAAGTTCTTAGTGCGATTGTTACCAAAAAAAAAAAAAAAAAAAAGTTCTTAGTGCGATTTCGGGAGAAAACGTAAAAAAATATAAAGGGCTAGGGTTTGGGGATAGAAGGGAAAACCAATAAGGAAGATGAATGATTAAATTTAGGGTTAAATACCAAATACCCCATGGGGTTTGATACCTTTATTTTTACCCCCTGGGGTTTCATTTTTATCACAGGACCCTCTTGGGGTTTTGATAAAGGACCAAGTTAGTCCATTCGTTGTATTTTTTTTTTTTTTAATTTAAAAAAAAAATAAAAAAAATATATATATGTGCCATGTGTCAACATCTGATTGGTCCACGTGTCGGTCATAACGGTCAACTAACGGTCAACTAACGGATGGACTAACTTAGTCCTTTATCAAAACCCCAGGGGGGTCCTGTAATAAAAATGAACCCCAGGGAGGTAAAAATAAAGGTACCAAATCCCAGGGGGATATTTGGTATTTAACCCTTAAATTTAAAAAGTGGCATTGAGGTGGTTGAGAAGTAATAATAATATGACATATGAGACTTAGTTTCGTGGATAGAAGATGGATGAACGTACTATCTTTGTATTTAACCATAAACGAGTTTCCATCTACAATACAAAATGAAACCTAAAGTATTTAAGCGGTTAAAGCTACTTGTAAATTTTAATTATATAAAAAAAAAAACTTCTTATATTATATTAAAAAGGTGTTTTTTTTTATTTTATTTTTTACAGTATATATGTGGTAAAAACGGATCCTCATTTCTATCTCTTTCTGATAAAATAATTATTTATTTAGCTACATATAAATATATAAATATTAAAAAATTTAGATTAGAATAATCTAGAATTCTTAGGGCATTATGCCAAATAGATGTACAAACTACCATCATTGTTTTCTAATAAATGGTTAGAATCTTACCATATCAGCATTTATCACCCTCAATATTTACTTTTTTTTTTTTCTTCATATTTTACTAGCATGTTTGAGATTGCGTTTAATAAATTGAGCTTTTAAGTCAAAAAAATATTTTTAAACTTTTTTCAAAGGTGCGTTTTGATAATTTTTAAAGTTAAATTTTTTACCAAACATGCCAACTTTTGTTTGGCATGACTTTTTAAGTAATAAAAATACTTGTTAAACTAAATAAGCCCTAAAATGTGATAAATGCTGCATAGTAAGGTCTAAAATATTTAACTTAAAAAATATGGTTGAGATTTGATGAAATCTACTGGTTTAAGATTAATTAATTTTTTCAAATTAAATAATAAAATTTTATCGTATAAGCATTTATCATTTTATTACTTACCATATTATCACAGTTTATCAGCTTATTATGTATCGTGTTGAAATAATAAAATCTTAACAATCTAATTTCAAAGTAATAGTTGAAATTCAGAAGAATCCATTCAATAAAATTTGTTAAGCATGAGAGGGAACTCTAATCCAAATTGATAAAAAGTTTTGTGATGAGTTTTTGTTTGGATGGTAATAAAAAAAATGATTGATTTGATATAAAAATAAAATGAGATCTAAAATTTTTGTGAGAGAAAAAAAAAAAATTTGATAATAAGAAAAATAGAGAATAATCTTTTTTTGGAGAAGTAAAAAAGGAAAAGAGTTTTATTTTTTTAAGATTTCTATTTCGTAGTTGGCAAGCAACCCCATTAAATGCATAGATTTGTGGTTTTCAAATCCCAACCACGTGTCGTCTTGGGAGACCTTGGTTTGACGCGTTTTCATTAAAAGGACCTTTTGATTTCGAATTCAAATCTCCTATCCATAATTAGGTCCGTACTTCACGCTTTTTACTTGTCTTTGCCCCTTTATATGGATTGAGATTCCCATTGTATTTCTCTTGCCTCGGGTTTGTTGTAGGTGCAACACTTTGGCTTAAGAGAAAAAAAGATTTAAAAAAAGAAAAAGGTAGATCTGAAAATTTTGCTGTTATGGAAGATGGTTTTTTAGGATTTTACAGCTTTGATTTGAGATGAGTATGGAATTTGTTTACTCTAAATAGAGAAGGTATTCTTTGGGACTTGACTATTCTGAGGAAGGTAAAAGCCCTGCATGTTCTTGCACTAATCCTTTTATCTGCCAGTTTTTCATCTTCTTCACTTTGTTTTCTCTGGGGCTTTTTCTGCTTTTTACTGTTGTTTCTTTGGATGTATTGGTGTCCAATTAAGCGATATGGCATGAAGCTGTAATGGGTGATAGTGAAAGCTCAAGTTAACGCCATTTTGCTCACTGTCTGCTGATCTTAGCGACGCCATTATCTAGTGTTATTGAGAATCTTACTACATAAACTACCATGAGAGTGTGCTTGAATTGAAGGAAATGATGGAAAGTGAAATAAATTAAGGTTGCGTTTGTTTTCAAAGAAAAATATTTTATTCAAGATAAAATCATTTTGAAAAGAAACTTATAAAAAGTATTTTTGGAAAGAAATATATGTTTTTTGGTTGTTTGGTCAAGATCTAAAAGAAAATATATTATTTAGTTGTATAAAAAATATTTATGTTAATTTAAACAAAAAACTCATAAGTTGGTGGTAATGGTGATTGAGTGGGAGGAGTGAGAGAGGAAGATGGTGATGGCTACATGGATTAATGGATCAATGGATTGGGGAAAGGCAAAGGAGGGAGATGGTTGTTGGGACATGGATTGATGGATCAAGGGAAGGTGAAGGAGAGAGATAGTCATGGTGGTGATCGAGGAGAGAGATGAAGAAAATAATGATGGTGGCGGATACAAAAGAGTGATGGTGGTGATAATACAAAGAAGTTGGGGAATAAGTGGCTAGGAGGTAGAGGTTTGGTCCACAAAATGCCTAATGTTTTAGCGAAGTGTAAACTATTTTCAATACTATAAGTGAGTTGACATGGTTACAACAATTTCTCTAGGAGATTGGATTCTTAACTCCTACTCCTATTCTATTGTTTTGTGATAACTACTAACTAGGTTATTTTACATATTGCGTCTAACCTGGTGTTTCATGAAAGGACAAAGCATATTGAGGTTGATTGTCATTTTATTCGAGAAAAGATACTAAGTGGAGATATATCTACACCATTCGTGAAGTTGGAGACCAGTTAGCTGCTATGTTTAAGGTTAGAGTTTGTTTGTTACAAGTTGGGCTTATTTGATATATATGCCCATCTTAAAGTGGGAATGTTAGAAGAGTTTCTTAGGGTTAAAAGAGTATGTTGGTGACATGAATTTGTTAAGGGGTATTTTGGTCTATGTATTGAATTTACAATATATAGGATACTTCTATTTTGTATTGTTAGGTTAGGGAGGGCTAGAGTGCTATTTGGCTTGAGAGTGTTGTAGGCCAGGCAAACAGTGTGATTGATGAGCTAAAGTTCAAGCCAATGGGGAGAGCCTTGTTTATTGTTGTCTCAGGTGCACAATATTTAGACTTGTATGGGGTGGCTCGTCCCAACAGGGTGAAAGATAAAGACTCAGGCATGGTGTGTGCTATTGGGCCCAGCGTTTTAAATCACTCTCGGCCAGGAGTTCGCAGTGGGGCCTTCAGTGGTTCTTGGTGTGGGAGTGAGCTTGTGTCCCCTTCTTAGCCCGGCTTGCTTCAGGAGATGAAGCTCATCACAAAGGGGTGGATGTTTGCGGGTTTGGGCACACTTAACTCAAATCCTCTTTGGTGTCCCAACATGCTAGGATGCGTTTTTAAGAGCATGGGCCTGCTTCAGTTAAATGCGGCTTGGAGTTTTAAATCAATGTTGACCTAGGCCCAATTACAATCTTAAGTGGAAAATTAAATAGGGGATAAGGAGTCCACATTCGAGCTCAAGCGAACGAGCGGATTCGGGCCATCCCTCCGCTCAATCCACTAGATCTCCAATAGCTTTGCCACTACCTCACGTGGTTGTTACTGATCATCCTGGTGGAGGCGGTAGGGGAGCCAAGGTGCTTCGAGCAATCTATGTTTTGAGACCACTGCCGGTGCTACTCTATTAAGGGTGTTAACTATGGTCACCCTGCTGCGATGCCGCCTATCAGAGCTTCAGTTTTTTGTTTAGAATGCGCTAGTGGTGACCCTTAAGCTAGAATTTTGGATGTTTGTTTGCTGGTTGATGGGTCTATGGATGTGGATATACCTTATGGCATATCTTTTGCTGATGGTGTGATGGTTATACCATGTCTGGGTGTTTTCGATTTTGCGAGAGGTCCTAAGGCCCTAGAGTGGGCATTAGCCTTCAGAGATGGGAAGAGAGTGTTGATTCCAGGTTTGAATCCTTAGAAAGAGCAAGGGGGAAGGCAATAGGCTAGGAAAGGTACATGAGACTGTGCAGACATCCCTGTTGGCATGTTGTGAAGTTGGAAAAACCTGACCAGCCGCAATGGAGACGAGATGCCTGCTCCCTCGGAAATGGTTCCCTATTTCGGGGAAGAGCCTAGGGAGAACAACCATCCCCTTGTTATTGAAGAGTCATTTGCTAGTTTTAGATTCTTTATGTTAGGTGGTTCAAAAATTTATGAGTTTCTGTCGCTTTGTGGGGTTCTTTTGTGACGAGTTTGAGGATGAGTTGATGGATTTGTTCACTACCATTGAAGCGAGTTGAAATCAAAATGGTCGGGCAAGTCCATCTAGTTCTCTTTCTAATTTAGTGAACAAAAGGCGCCACAAGTTAAAGAGGTTAGCTTGTTCTTTTTTTTTTTTTTTTCGTTCTATTAATACGACCTTAAGGTAGGTCATTCTAGTAGAGGCAAAGGTAAGGGGAGGGAGGGGTCCAACTAATTCTTTATGAAGCCTAAGATTCTGTTTTGAAATGTTCAAGGGTTGAATAAGAGGGATAAAATGTGGAGGATTAGGAATCTCCTTAGAGAATGGAAGACTGATATTGTTTGTTTACAAGAAACCAAACTGCAGCTTGTGTCTAGGGCTGTTGTGTATAGTCTTTCACCCTATCAACATGTGGATTAGCGTTATTTGAGTTTGAGAGGGGCTTCTAGAGGGAACTTGTTAATGTGGGATAGGAGGGCGTTGGAGAAAGTTGAAGAGAGTGTGTGTGTTGGTGCTTCGTTGCTTGCTCTTTCAGAAATGTTGATGACAATTTTGAGTGGGCTTTTGTGAGTGTTTATGGCTCTAATGTTGATAATGACAGAAGAGTTCTATATTTGATTAGTTGGTGGAATTTACCATGGTGCATTAAGAGGATTTCAACATCACTCATTACCTGAGTGAGAGATCTAGTGACTCTCGTTCTTCCCTAGATGTTAGAGTTTTATGAGTTGATTTTTGAACATGATCTTATCGTTATCGTGGTCCAGAATTGGGAAGCCCAGTTTCCTGATATTTCTCAGAGGCTCCTTAGACTTTTATTGGATCACTTTCTGTTATTGCTTGATTGTGGTGCTGTTGTAAGGAATAAAGGGTATTTCAAGTTTGAGAAGTTAAAATTAGAATTATGTGGATTAGGTAAAACAATGGTGGGTGTCTTACAGGTTTGAAGGCCACCCTTGTTTTTTCCTAGTGCGCAAATTGAAAGCTTTGATAGTCGACTTGAAAAAATAAGATGAGGAAGTTTTTGGTAATGTTGAGAAGTAGAAAAGGTTCTTATGGATAAGCTCCAAGTGATGTTGTTGCAGAAGAAAGATTCTTATATTATATTGAAAAAGTGAGAAAGTCTAAGATTACCAATGATCTTGAGAGAGTTAACTTTTTCGGAAGAAGTAAGTTGGAGTTAGAAATCGAGAGCACTTTGGCTAAGAGAGGGAGACAAGAATACAAAATTTTTCCACATAATGGCCCATTTGAACAGAAGGAATAGCACCATTGAATTCTTAGTTGTAAATGGTTCTACTTATGTAGACTCATTAGAAATAAGGGAGTACATTCTGCAATTTTACACTAGTCTTTATTAAGAACAATTTAGTTGACAGCCTAATTTAGAAGAACTTCTCTTTGATTCTATTAGTGTTGAGAGGCTTTGTGGATGGAAAGAACTTTTGAGGATAGTGAGGCCTTTGAGGTGGTGAGAGCTTTGAACGGCCTAATGGGTTTCTCTTTGGCCTTCTTTTAATCTTGTTGGGAGGTTCTCAAAGAAGATATCGTGAGTTTAATGCCCAAAGTAAGTTTGAAAAAAACCTTAGTGCTACTTTATTCCCAAGAAAGCCATGGTGGTGGATATTAAAGAGTTTCGTTCTATTAGTCTTGTGGGTTGCGCTTATAAAATTATCTCTATTGTTGTAGCGAATAGGCTGAAAACGGTGTTGGAGAAGATTGTTTTTAGGTCTTGGAATGCTTTTATGAGGGGGAGACAAATTTTAGGCTTAGTTCTAATTGAAAACGAATGCCTTGACAGTAGAATTAAATTAGGGGATCCAGGTATGCTTTGTAAATTAGACTTAGAGAAGGCATATGGTCGTGTTAAAGCCTGTTTGGAATTGTGTTGGAGAGCTTAAAAAGTGCTTTTAGTACTTAAAAAGGTGTGCCAAACAAGAAGCCAGCCTGTTTGGTAAAAAATTTCAAAAATACTTATTTGACTTTTTTACTCTATAAATGGCCAAAACGCATTTTTGGCAAAAGCTTGAAAATAAAGCTTTTGCCAAAAAGCTCTTTGATTTAAAAGTTCTATTTATCAAATACAATCCCAAACATGCTCTTAATTGGGATTTCTTGCTGTATTTGTTGAGGAGATGTGACTTTGGGGAGAAATGGTGCGATTGGATAGAATATTGCATCTACGTTGTGCGCTCTCTGTGTTGATTAACAGAATTTCATCCCCCTTTTTAATAGTGGTGGGCTGCCCAGAGACAAGGATCCTCTTTCCCCTCTATTGTGCGTTGTTGTCATGGAGGCTTCAAGTAGAACGCTGTCCACCACTGTGAATAAGGGGCTTTTATCAAGTTTTTCAGTACGGTGTCTCATCTCTTATTTGCGGATGACATTATGATTCTTTGTGAGCAAAATCTAGGTCATTTTCATCATTTGTTATGTCTTTTCTTATGCTTTGACGCTGTCTCGGTGTTGAAAATTAACTTGGCTAAATAAGAGTTAGTCCTTGTTGGCGTTGTGGAAGATGTTGGAGGCTTGGCTATCCTTGGTTGTAGGGTGTCTTATTTGCCTATGAAGTACCTGGGCCTTTCGTTGGGGGCTTTGTTTGAGAACAAATCTATCTAGGATAGTATTATTGAAAAGATGAAACGTCATTTAGCAAGCTGAAAGAGACTTTTATTTATCTAAGGGTGGTAGGATCACTTTGATTGAAAGCACTCTTTCCAATTTGAGTCCTATGGGATTGGGGTATGGAAAAACATTAGAGTGGGGTGGGGGGTTTTCTTTAGATTTGTAAGATCAGGTTTTGGCATGATGTATGGTGTGGAGATTAGACCTTGAAGGCAGCTTTCTAGGTGTCATTTAGTATTGCTCGCTATAAGAAGACCTTAGTAGCAAGTCATGCACAGCTTTCTAATGACACTTTATAGTGGAATATTACTTTTATCATGTTAGTGCATGATTAGGAGGTGAAGTGGTCATTTCTTTCTTTAATCTTTTGTGCTCTCTTAGGTTGAGACGAGGTGTCGAGGATAAAGTTTGTTGGATCACTTCCAAAAGACAGACATTTGAGATCATATGCTATTACATTGCGTAGTCCCCCTCTGGCTCTCATTTTTCTTAGAGGAGCATTTGGAGAAATAAGGCTCCCTCGAGAATGACATTCTTTGTTTGGACGACAATGTTTGGAAAGATTTTGACATTAGATAACCTGAGAAAGAGGCACATCATAATGATAGATTAGTGTTGCATGTACAAGAAGTGCAAAGAATCCATTGATTATCTCTTGTTCCACTTCGAAGTTGCTAGAGATTTGCATGTAGTTATGCCCCAATTGGTGGTGGAGATTTGGGCTAGTTGGAGAGGTCAGTTTGGCAGCCATCACAATTTAGAAGTCTGGAGGACGCTTTCTTTGTGCATAATGTGGTGTATTTGGAGATAACGCGAGTATTTTGAAGATTGTGAGAGAATGGTCATAGAGTTGAAAGCTATCATGTTCAAGTCTCTTTATGTGTGGATGGCTGCCTACATTAGTTCTCGCTTTTCTAATATTCTAGAATTTTTGGTTTTTTGTTCTTTTGCTTCCTAGTTGGACGTCTCTCTTGCATACTGCCTGTGCACTTGGGTTGTGCCCCTTTACACTTCTAATAAGATTGAATTAATTATAAATAGAAATCATTGGTTTCATTTGTTGTAATTAAAAATTCACTCATTTATGCTAGATGGACAATTATTTATGTAGTTTCAGATTGATATTTCCTTGAATTGATAATGCACTTTCAAATATGTTTAAGGCTTGCATTACTTTGTCTGCATAGTCACCATAGCTCAGAATGTTGGCTATTATTTCTGTCCAAGTTCTCTCTCCTGAGACTAGCTGGCAGAGAACAATAAGAAATTAAAGCTTCCATCATTCCTTTTACTGTTGAATCCATGAGGAAGTTTGACTGAAAAAGGTTAATTATAGAATCTCTCAAGTATGAAAAAAATTTAAATTAATCCAATCTGTACATCTTAATGTCTCCAAAAAAAGTCTGGAAAATGGGTGCCAACGGTGTCAATGGAGGTGAAGGCATTTCTACGTGGAGTTGGTTTGGTGGTTGGATTCTTAATTTTTTTTTTGGTAGAAATGTATAAATATATTGAAGATTATACTATATATAAGGGACAACCAACAGTAGACCGTATTTTACTCTTAAAGACAGTGAAAATCCCAAAGCACTAGAATATAGGGTTGGACTTTCTACTTATGATAACAAAATTTGGAGCATGGTGGGATAAACCATGCTTTAATCTATACTGCCCCATTACTCTCTTGGCTGATTGATCTTTATATCTTTCGTGCCTGTTGAAGCTTTGTTTTCTTTACCTATTGTAACCAGTTACATGAATTTAATTTCTTTTACAGTGCTCAAGATGAGCTTTATAGACATTGTGGACTTATCTAGTGATGATGAATGTGGACATCTGAATGTGAAAGCTGTTAAGTTGGAGCCTGGTATTGTTGGGGGCAGAATACAACAGAAAGAGAATAAGGTTCAACTAGTGAAGCGTCACAAATCTCAAACCCAATGTGGAAGGCAAGAATCTGAAGAAAATAGAGGCTCAAATGCTTTAAGTACTGGTAAAAGTAGCTCTAGAATATGGGATCAAGGGCAGTCTCCAGTGGATGATACAAGTCTTCCTTCCACATCACCTACGTGTCCTGCACCACTTTGTAGGCAATTCTGGAAAGCTGGGAACTATGATGATGGGCTTGGTTCTAAAGTCTCACTTCAAAGTATTCTCCTGTCAACTATAACATATTAATGTTTGCTGACATGCATGTGGTGTTTTGCTGATTTTTGGTCTTTGAAATTTTATGGCCATGTCATCATTGGCTCCTAATATACTGTCCAGCAGACCACTGAGAAGCTGTGGTTGTAATGCAGCTCTATATGAATGTTCTGGTTTTAGATGTTTCCTAGCTCAGGCTTTTCCGTCGCATAATTGTGATAAACCCTCATGCTCTGTGCACAGTAGCACCTGCATCATGATTTATGAAAGCTTGATATATTGTTCTCTTACATTTTTATGCTTTTTTTCTATTACAGATGGCAAAAACTATCTACATGTCCACCCGTTGTTCCTTCATTCAAATGCCACTTCACATAAGTGGGTCTTCGGCGGTATGTGCAACTAATGAATTTGCATGTTTCAGTAATTGTGCTTATATCTATGATTGGTGGATTTATGGCACCTTGCATTACTGCCTTTTTCCGGTTGCTTCCTGTTTGCAGCTGTAGCAGAACTGCTTGACAACGCAGTTGATGAGGTGAGCTTTTTAACTTGAATTTTCGTACTTTATATTGTTGCTTTGGTTCGTTGTGGTGCTGGGGTTGTGTAATCCTTCTAATGTTGCAAATTAATTTGAATGATAACAGTATACTTTGATTTCTTTTTTTGGATGGTTTTATTTTTTTGATAAATAATGAATTCATTGATAAGTGCAAAGGGGCGCAACCCTAGTACACAAAATGTATACAAAGAAAGGCCCCACTAAATGGTTTTGTATATTTCAGTAGTGTAGCTCATATTAATCTCAGACTTTTAGGTTGAGATAATTACTTTCTTAGTCTTAAGCTTTTACTCTTTCTCTTTTTTTTTTTTTTTTCTTTCTTTGTAAAACACAAAAAAATAAAAGAGGCTGAGTAGGCTATTTATTTGTGGTTTTTGTTAGGTACATCTTTGTGTGACATTAGAATTATTTTGCTGAGTACGCCTTTAACATCTATGTGACAAGCAGTAAAAAAATTGAGGCAGTGGAAAATTAGAGAGAACAAGGTTTATTGTTGATTTAGCAATGCTGCCAATGGGGCTGGAATATATATGGTGGGACTATGTAGAAGACATAAAAATCTTCCTGTTACGCTATGTTAATGCCATGCTTGATAGCTGTTTTGGTTACTTGTTGAGGTATTGGTATATGGAAGCCTATAAGGTCATGGGCTTCTGCTTAAGCGTTTCCTTGGCCAGTTAAATTTCACCTCTTTGATGGTTTATATGATATTTTATTATAAAAGCACAACACTTCTTCATTGAAAGACAAGATTTTTCAGTTAGGTTCTTTGTTATGGCTTTTGCGGGATTGCATATGCTCTTGATGTTAATTGGCTGTGTTGTGATTATGATTTTTCTTTCTGTCTCAAACTATCATATCATGTTATGCATTTCACTATTTTTCCTTCTTTTCTTAAATTGGATAGATCCAAAATGGAGCCACTTTTGTCCTTGTAGATAAAACCACAAATCCAAAGGATGGAGGTCCAGCATTGTTAATCCAAGGTATCATGTATTTGAAATTATAGCAATCAGAATATGATTGTTACTGTGATCTGGAAGTCCTCACCAGTAAATTCTATACTGGAATATTTTTGCTAACTCCTATATGTAAAATCTGTTTACTTGTCATTAGATGATGGTGGTGGAATGGATCCTGTAGCAATCAGGCGTTGTATGAGTTTTGGGTTTTCAGACAAGAAATCTAAATCAGCCATTGGACAATGTATGAATAGTAGCAATCACTCTACAGTTTCTTTTGATTATCTTCTTTCATATTAATTGGGTTTACTTGTAGTCTTCCAGATGGAAACGGCTTCAAGACTAGTACGATGAGACTTGGCGCAGATGCTATCGTCTTCAGCCGCCACCTGAATAACAGGTTTCAATTCGAAAGTGACTCTTTTCAATCTTTATGCATTGAAATTTTGTGTTTAGTGACCCCGTATATGAGCCATACTGCCTTATAAACACCCACATGCATATATACATATGCATACTTAGCAAATGGATGAGAAAGCCTTGGGTTGGGTATCCTCTTCTTCGGGCAAAGGCTTGGGTTTGGTAGTGGGTTAGGTGGCGGCGAGCAGTGGCTTTGTCGACAATCATTGACGGTGCAGGTGTTGGTGGAAGGGTTGCCGCTCGCCGAAGATCTTCTGTTCAAGGAGAAACTCCCGGTTTCACTTTCGCAACACTTGCCTCTCTCCCATTATGTATGGCCGGTGATGAGGTAGCAATAGTTCCTCTAAGCACAAGGCTCTCTAATTTCGTTTTTGGCAGCAAAGTGTGCAGGTTAGGAAAGTTGCATGCTTGTTTTGGCAAGTCGGGCCTAGGAAAGGTAATGTGTGTGACCCCGTTTGTCTGGGGGCTAAGTTATCTACTACAGTGTTAGAAAAGGTCCAAGCCTCTAGTATGGGCTCTTTAGGAGTCAACTCAGCTTCCCGTAGTTCTAAATGGTTGTTGCCTGTTGGCATTGGTTGTTAGTGGGGGGAAATGGTTTCCTTTGCCTAATTTTTCTCTTTCTCCTTCACCTTCTTCTCATGAGGAGGTTCCAAAATATCCTTGGCAAAGCTCTCCCTCTCCCTCTCTCTCTTTTGTAGTTGTTCTGCTTCGGCGGCTTCTCTACGTTCATTACTCGTGTGAAAGGTGCCACAAAGTTCTTTCAAGAGTTTAGGTCTTGGGCTGTTCTATTTTGGTCTCGTCAGCAGTGATTCAGTCAAGGTGGTTCTCAGACGATAGGTAGTTTGTGTCACATTGGAGAGCGATCATGTGAGTGGCGCGTGGTGGTGTCTAGTTCGATCCCCTTCAGCAGTTGTCATGTGCAGTTGGGTATGGAAAGCCGGTTCTTTGTGGAGGCTAAATCTTTTCTGTTCTCGGTGGGGAAAGGGTCTTTAGAGCTCAGGGTAGTGGAGAAAAGGAAAGATTTTGCAAGGGGTAGTCCTTTTGGGCTTGTGATGCACTGCGTGGCTGCTGTCGATGGTGGAAGTGGTGTTGTGAAATCCTAGGGTTGAGGATTTCATTAAGTCTTATAGGGAGGGGTCGAAGGTAACCATCGTGCGGAGAAGTGGGAATAGGTCTGGTAGGTTCTTGGAGGTGGCGGTCTACGACATGGGTGGTCGGAGAGGATTGGTTCTAATTCTTGAAGGCCTGATGGGCGGGCTTGGAGTCGTGTTTTAGGGGAGTTGTCTAAATTCTTGGCTTTTCTTGAAGACGATGGAAAGGCAATTGGGTTTCCATCGTTTGCAGAGGTGGTGCATTCGGTGGCTCCTGTCTCTGTCAAAGGTTGCGGGCCTTTGGTTCAGATTGCAGTTCCGCGGGGTGTGTTGGAGCTGGAACAAGTGCTGTAGGTGGTGATTTGGGGTGGTTTGGAGAAGAATCATCCACTTGGTCTGGATTGCTCCGCGGTGGTTCGACAATCGGTGGATTGTTACGCTTTGGAGAAGCAATCGCTCAGTCCCCTAGGTAATAACCTTTGTGCTTCTGATGGCTCTAGGTGCAGTTCGATGTGCTGCATCTAGGGTGACGTTCATGGTTTGGCGCAAAAAGAGGATGGTGTATTCAAAAAGCTTCTCCCACTCTTTGGGGAGTGGATTGATTTGGCTTGCAAGCTTTTGCCTTAAGTGTTTTTGGCTTAAGCATAAGGCGGGCAAGATGCTTAAGAGGGTTAAGGTAGTCTTCAAAAGGGCTCGGTTTCGAGCTAGGTCCAGTTGCAAGGGTTCCGAAGCCCAATATAAAGAAGGCTGTTTTGGTGGGTTATGACCTGGTTTTCAGGTCAGATGCTTCTTTGGATACGGGTTATGAGACTTCGATGGGTGTTGGAGTGAACGAAGGGCGAGTCTCGGTTACATGTGTGATTCTATGTCTGATGTTGTCGGCGGCTGTTGATGGTCTTGTTTCGACTTTCTCCGGTCTTGTTTCGGTGTCTTTTAGACTTGAATCTTATGTTCCAGTGTCTTTTATGCATGCCTCTCCCTTTTGTGCAAGCCTCTACGCAAGCCTACTCTACCTTTGTTCTTTCATCTCCGCCGCCGGTAGCAGCGAGTGTCTCTTTGGGGTACTCGTCAAGAGCTGGTCCAGCATTTTCTAAGCACGGGATTTTTTTTCCTTGGTGGTTGTGGCTGATATGGTAGACTCGGGAACTGAGGGGTTTTCTTTGGGGCCGATTTTCATTGAAGTTGGGTCAGATTCCTTTGGTGCCTCTTTGTTGGGGGCAGCCACTTTGGGTGAAAGGCTTTGTTTTTCTCTTCCGGTGATGTTGGGGTGTGGGGCACCTATCTACTCGTCAAAGTCCAAATCGGTGCTGAGATACTACTGTAGATTGAAGGTAGGCAGAGGAGCTCAGATGAACGCTTCTCTAATTGACGAGGTTGTGACGACGATCAGTGCTCCAATGGTGCCGCTTTTAGGTGCTTCATCTCAGGCCTTGGTTTGGACTGTGGTCCAATCCTTGTCGGAGCCAGGTGGGGGAGCGGTCAGAAAGTCTCCTTCGGCTAGCCGTTTTTGGTGAAGATCTAGTCTGTGGGGATCTCTTACGAGGGGGATGCGAAGAGGTTTTTGAACTTCATGGCTCAAGTTGATGAGAGGCAGTGCCAAGAGGTTTTAGTCTCCACTCCTAAGCCTAAAGGGAGAAGGGAGCTGAAGAATTTGGAGTCCTCGATCAACTTTGATGCAAGGAGAGTTGGCTCTAGTCGGGACAGAGGCAAGAGGGCTCTTCCTGTGATGTAATTTTGCCTAGGGTTTTGGGGGTTGGTATTGTAGGGGCTTTTGAGGTTTCTCCTATTTTTGGGTTTTTGTGGGTGTTTTTCCTTCTTTTTTATGTTTTTGTTTTTGCTTATTCTTTTTCTTTTTTGGTATCCTTTTTGTATACTTCCTGTATGCTTAGGGGCACCTTATGCTTTCTATAATATTTCTCTATTTACCTTTCAAAAAAAAAAAAAAAAAGAAGAGAGGAGGTTCCCCCGTGGTTGGGGGGGGGAGGGGGGGGGGAGAGTTTTAGTACACCGAAAGGGTTAAACATATAAGTTAACTGGTCTCCATACTCCACGAATGGTGTAGATATATCTCCACTAAGTATCTTATGTCAAATAAAATGACAATCAACCTCAATATACTTGGTCTTTGCATGAAAAACTGGGTTAGGTGCAATATGTAAAGCAACTTGGTTATCACAAACAAATGTGATAGAAGTAGAAAATGAGAATCCAATCTCCGGAGAAAATGTTGTAACCATGTCAACTCACTAGTAATACAAGTCATTGCTGTATATTCTGCTTCGGCACTTGACGGTGCGATTACTATTTGTTTTTTACTTTTCCTAGTGACCAGATTACCTCTTAATTATGTACTATCTCCTTTAGTAGACCGTTTATTTGAGGAGGAACTTGCTCAATTTGCTTAAGTAAAACCTTCTAGAGGGGCAGGCTTTGTGGACAAAGTGAAATAATGGTGGTCTTCCTATCATTTTCAAGGCTCCCTGAGCTTTGTTTTGGCTCACAAAATTAAGGCTTTGAAAGCTGATTTAAGAGTTTGGAATGAGCAAGTGTGTGGCAATGTGGAGAACCAGAAAAGAATCTCATGGAGGTGTTAAATGTTCTTGATGGTTTGGAGGAAGAGAGCGTGTTATGTGATGAAGAGAAGCTGAGGAAAGACATGGCTATTGGTGATTTGGAGAGGGTAACATTGTTGGAGGAGATGAGTTGGAGGCAAAAGTCAATGGCTCTTTAGCTAAGAGAGGGGGACAAATGTACAAAGTTTTTCCATCAAGTGGCTCACTCGATGGAGAAATAGCTTCATCAAGTCGCTGTTGATCAATGGATCAGTTTCCTTGATCATTATGAGGTTAGGAAACACATTGTGGTTTTCAATAATAGATTGTTTATCGAACAGTTTAGTTGGGGACCCAAGCTTGATGGCCTTGCTTATGACTCTATTGATGAGGAGGGGGCCATTTGGTTAGAGAGACCGTTTGAGGAGATTGAGGTGTTAAAGGTGGTGAAAGGTATGAATAGTGATAGGGTGCTAGACCTTGATGGTTTACTATGGCTTTCTTCCAAGCGTGTTGGGATATGATTAAAGAAGATGTTATGAGGGTGTTCCATGATTTTCTTGCTAGAGGTAAGTTTGGAAAAAAGCTGTAATGCTACTTTTAATGCTCTCATTTCGAAGAAGCCAGAGGCTATTGATGTTAAAGATTTTAGACCCATTAGTTTAGTGAGTAGGGTTTATAAGATTATTGTCAAAGTCCTAATCAATAGGGTGAAAACTGAAGAGGGTTGTAGATAAGATTATTTTGAAGCCCTAGAATGCGTCTACTAGAGGAAGGCATTCTAACTTCGTTCTTATTAGCTAATGAGTGCTTGGGTAGAGGATCAGATTGGGTGAACCAAAAGTGCTTTGCATACCGGATATTGAGAAGACCTACGATCATGTTAATTGGGAGTTCCTACAGTACTTGCTAAGGAGGTGTCGTTTTGGGGAGAAATGACGTAACTAGATATTGCATTGTATTTCTTTGGTGCGCTTTTCTATTTTGGTGAATAGTTCTCATTCCGGTGTCTTCAGTAGCTCCTGTGGTATGAGACAGGGAGATCTTCTGTCTCCTTTGCCCTTTGTCATTGTAATGGAGGCTCTTAGAAAAATGATTTCAGCTACCATAGATGGGGGCTTTCTTTCAGGCTTTTCAGTGGGATCTGAGAACTCAGATATGCTTCACATTTCCCATCTTAGGTTAGCAAATGACACCTTATGTTTTTTTTGTGAGGCTAAACTAGATCACATCCATTATTTGCTTGCCTTATTCTTATGCTGTAAAGCTGTATCCGGTTTGAATTTTAATCTGGCCAAGTCATAATTGGTTCTTGTGGGTAACGTCAGTTGATGGGTTGGCCAGTATTATGGGTTGTGGGGTGTCTTCTTTGCCGTTGCAGTATCTTGGCCTTCCGCTGGAAATTCCTTTTAAGGCTAAATCAATTTGGGATGGTGTTATTGAGAGGATTGAGCGTCGTTTGGCGGGTTGGAATTATCTTCTTTCTTTTTCAAAACTCTTAACCACTAGACAGTTACCTTAATTCTTAATTTGCTTAGTTTTCATGAATTTTTTGACTTGTTTTCTATTTCTAGTTAGGTATTCTCTTATATATTCCCTGTGTACTTGGGTTGTGCCTTTTGCGCTTTTATTGATAATTTTGATTACTTGTAAAAAAAAGTTAAGCACTTGTTTGGTTAAAATATTCCTACAAGAAGGTAAGAATACAGTTTTTTTAAAAAGTGTTTTGTATTTTGAGAAGTGTTTTATGTTTTGAGCTTTTTGTTAATGTATTTGAGAAGAGTGAGAAATTTAAACTGAAAACAGAAAACAAGAATACAGTGTTGGCGAAAATAGCCACAATTTTCCTGAAATATCTCTTCAGGGATCTCTCTCTCCCTCTCTCTCATCTCTTTAGAATTTTATAAAGGTGAGAAGTTGATGGTGTTGGTGTAACACATGAATCACGTATGCACCATCCTTTAGGTTTAATGAATGGAAACTCATTTAATTGATCAAAAGATTATTAGAACCCTGTGGGCCTGTATAGTTCAGATGTTTTTTGTTCTATCTTTTAAGTGATTAACGAGTTAGTGGATACACTAACGTGAAGTTCAGAATGGCAACTGCATGCTAGAAAATTGATGGATTTTTTGCTTTGGTACTATGTTAAATGTGAGATATAGATAAATTCTTTTCATGTTTTTTTCCAATTTTTTTGGAGTTAATGAGGGAAAGAATCAGAGGTTCCTCAAGTACACCAAATAGTATACTCTTTAACTCTAGATTATTCGGTAAATTTGACTTTCAAGAAGATGCAATACTTTTAGGCCCTTGGGGTCCATCTGATGGTTCAGATGTTTTTTGTTCTATCTTTTAAGTGATTAACTAGTTAGTGGATACACTAAGGTGAAGTTCAGAATGGCAACTGCATGCTAGAAAATTGATGGATTTTTTGCTTTGGTACTATGTTGAATGTGAGATAAAGATAAATTCTTTTCATTTTTTTTTCCAATTTTTTTGGAGTTAATGAGGGAAAGAATCAGAAGTTTCTCAAGCACACCAAATAGTACTCTTTAACTCTAGATTATTCGGTAAATTTGACTTTCAAGAAGATATAATACTTTTAGGCCCTTGGGGTCCATCTGATTTTTCACACTTTCAACAAGTCTATGACTTTCAGAGCTCTTGCATTTTTGTTTCTTTACTTTTCCGTATAATTCAATCTGTATAATTCTCTATTTTTATATCCTTTTGAAAAATGATGAGTGAAATATCATTGACATGCCAAAAGTCAATATTTATATATGATAGATTTCATTTTCATTTGTTTTTTTTTTTTTTAAAAAAAAAAATGGTTGGCAGTTCGAACTTCTTGTCAGCTAATATTAGTGTATTCCATAATCAGGACAATGACTCAAAGCATCGGTCTCCTCGCTTATACATTTTTGACAAAAACAGGCCATGACAGAATAGTAGTACCCATGGTGAGTTTCACTTCTCTACTGTAAGAATAGTAGTACCCAGGAGGGACACGCTGCCAAACCTACCATTCTTACTTGAAAGCTTTTCCGTTAATATGATGTATGAACAATAAATGTGTTACTATGATGTATGTGTATGTAATGTGCCTTAGAATGCTATAAGTTTGTTCAGGTAACACAATATGCTTACTTGATTTTCACTAAGGAATGAGGTTATCTTTCAACACGTGATTGTCCTGGGGTAGTTCCTGTTGCATGCTAGTAAACTTTAGATCTCAAAGTCTTAATAGGTGTCAATTATTTTGTGGTTTCTGGTTTTGTGGACTGTGATGGCGCAGCTTGCTCTGTTATCCTCTCTCTGCTGAGGTTTCTCTTACTTTGTAACCCACCATGTCGCTTGCAGGTGGATTATGAATTTAATGCATCAACTGGCGCACTGGACATATTACATGGTAAAGAACATTTTATGTCTAACCTTTCCATGCTGTTGCAGTGGTCTCCATTTTCAACAGAAGCAGAGCTTTTAAAGCAAGTAAGCTCATTTAAAATTTTCTTTCTTATGTTGCAACTTGCTCTTTTCCACACCTCATCTGTATGCTGCCACTAATTGATATAATGTGTTAACTATGATGGGAATCTGATTCATCAAAAAAAAAAAAAAACAAACAAACAAACTATGATGGGAATCTGCAAATGTAAGAGAAATGGGGGTGAATTTCCTTCTGCCTCTATTCCATTCTTCCGAATATATAGAAAAGTTGGCTACACAATACAACTCATGAATTGACAGTTAGTGGGGCTCACCACATGTTCTAGAAACTTCTTGAAAGAAACTCCTATCATTCTAACACACCACTTCGAGCTGGAGCATGTATATAATATATATGCTCAACTTGGAATAAACATACAAACGAAAATAAACAAATTCTAATAATACGTAAATATTCTAGTCGGTTTATTTGGTAGATTACATGGTTTTGCTCTGAGTCACCTATTGAATTCATAAGTGTGAATTCTACTTCTTCTTTTTTTTTTAAGTATTAATTTTTTATTGTTAAGTTTTATGCACACCTAGGGAGTCTTGATCTCCCTCCTCCCAATTCTTATTGGAAGATGCACTGTTTGACCCTAAGCCCGCTGGCCGTAATGGTGAATTTTACTAAAATATAATTTTTGTCTAAGAAGAAGGCGTTCCTTCTGTGAAGTTGTTTAATTACCAAATTTTCTCACTTCTCACAGATGTAGAAGAAAGCAATTGCATAGATGTTTCTTGCAGTTTACCTAGCTCTTAGAGTCCTTTTCAAACTTTTCTCACTTCTACCACAATTTGATGGCAGTTTGATGACATTGGGGCTCATGGCACAAAGGTTATTATCTACAATTTATGGTTCAATGATGATGGTGATGTTGAACTTGACTTTGAATCAGATCCTGAGGTTGATATTTATTTTGCCTTTTTTGTTGGGTAAACACCCCCTCCCACAAACCCCACACACACAAAAGAAAAATAAAAGAAAAAAACACACCCCCTTAGCGTCTTTTCTGATGATGGGGGCTTCCCTTGGACGGTGGTTGCAGGATATTCGTGTTAGTGGGGAGACCAAGAAAATTGGCACAATCCCTGGTTGGAAGACAGTAAATGAACAGCACATTGCCAATCAATTCCATTATTCTCTCCGTGTAAGCATATTAAAAAATCTATATACCTGAATCAGATGTACAAGAAATCAATTTTTACTTACTATGGTTTCCTCATGTTCCACAGGTATACCTGTCCATCTTATACTTGCGAGTTCCTGAAAGATTCAACATTATATTGCGAGGGCGAGTTGTTGAGCATCATAATATTGCCCTTGATCTCAAATTCCCAGAATTCATCTTGTACAGACCTCAATCTGGTGGATGTGTGGAGGTTGGTATTAAATTTTTGTCAACTTCTTTCTTATATGATTACTCTGTTGGTCTTCATTCAAAATAGTGAGTTTTGTGGATTTTATATGTTGCGATCGTATCTCTTGTCAAGTGCCAAACAATGTTCATTGTATTCTCATCAGCTGTTTGAACTGGATGAGCCATTTTTTTCCCTGGCCTGGCTGTAGGTCTGTAGGGTTTCTTAGTTAAAATCCATTTTTGCTTAAAAGGCCGATTCGTACTTGAAGGAAATCCATTTTGATATTACTCATGGTGGATGGTTTGTTTATCCTTTTTTTTTTTTTTAGGAAAATGGAATGCACACACCTTATGGAACTGGCGTGTGACCTTTCTCTCCATTTTTTTTTTCCATTTTTTTTTTTTAAATTTAATTTTAATCTTAGATTTGGTGCAAGCATGCATTGACCTACATGCGATGTACTTTCATATTTGCTGTCACTTTTTGGTGATTGATATATGCAGTGGCTGTCATTTACATTGCATCTCTCTTGTTTGATTGTGCAGGGTCAAGTTATAACTTCAATTGGATTTCTTAAAGAAGCTCCACTTGTGGGTTTTCACGGATTCAATGTCTACCATAAGAACCGTCTAATACTGGTAGTGACCTTTTAGAAAATGAGTTTCACTTCCATTGGTGTTGCAATGCGATAGTGAAATTGTTATGATGCGAAAATTCCTTATCAACTATTTACATTGTTGTTGTTATTAGTATTATTATCCTCCTCCTCATTATTATTATTAGTATTATTGTTATTGTTAGTATTAATAAGATAGGCAAATGAATCTCAGGCACTCATTCGGGATTGAACCTTTGACTTCACCTTCTGTCCTTCTTGAGAGGATATGCTATTTGGTTTTTGTTGTTGTAGCGTTCTACTGATTATTGTCATAATTAGATAGTGTCTAGCTGTTTCATGCTTTTGTTGTGAGAATGTTCAACTTTCTGTTCTTCTCCCAGTATCTCAGTGTGTAGCTGTTTCATACTTTCGTTGTGTGAATTTTCAACTTTCTGTCCTCCCGAAAAAATTCCTTATCATGCCATATTTTATTGTGGAAATGGTGCGCTTAATTCTTTGCCTTCTTTCTCTTTTCTTGCAGCCGTTTTGGCAGGTTCTGAGCTATCAAAACAGTAGGGGTAGAGGGGTTGTTGGTAAAAGCTGCAATAGCCCTCTTTTTATCAATTTTTTCCTTCTGTTTGGAGGTTGATTATGTTAAAAAATTGGAGTTTTGAGGTGCCTAATGTCAATAATGTTATTTTAGGTGTATTGGAAGCAAATTTCATTGAACCGACTCATAACAAGCAAGATTTTGAGAGAACTTCCCTTTTCCAAAAGCTTGAAGCTCGATTGAAGGAAATGACATTTGAATACTGGTAAGCTATTTCTAACATTAAAAAAAAAAAAGTACTTTTCTCGTCCCGTGCTGCTGATCCTCTATTTTATTTGAATATCTCAAAATATTGTCCACTTTAAAGTAAATGGACATAATTTAAGACTTTCCTAATTTATCTTTTCCTTTATTTGAAAATTTTGTAGGACCTTTTCATTTCTTTATTTGAGTTTAGATTAAGGAGGAAAGTTTTAAAAATTTATACCTTTTTAGTTCAAAGACAATGCATTAAATCATTGTGGAAAGTGATTCCTTGGTCATCATGTATTCCATCCTGAACCAGCATCATGTCCAGGACTGGCAAATTGCATCTATTGTCAGAGATGTCTACCACCTCCTCAGCTAAATGTCATCTTGGACTGCATTGAAACTCCATCATACTATCAACTCTACGCACAATCTTGCCAAATGGGTCGCGTCCAACCTCATGTGGAAGTATTCCCATATCTCTCCTCTCCCCTAGTGTAACTGGATTATATTGGGATCTCAAACCACCTTGATCCCTCTTTCCCTTCTTTTCCCTCCTATTTACTCCAAAAAAAAAAGGCATTAAATGATGTCTAACTTACAACGTTGGATTTTCTATATTGGCCAACAATATGAGATGGAAGGTGTAGTATCTTGTTGTGATTATGGAAAATTTCCCTTCAATCTTCTCACTGTCCTGCTCTTTTTCCCTTTTCCTAATCCTGCTGGAGCGATAAAGTTTGTATTTTTTTTGGAAACTTATCTAGGGGATTTTCATCCAACAAATAGAAGGTGGTTAATAAATTTTCAGTTTTACATAGCATTTAGATGGAGTTTTTAAGTATCTAAATTATATTTTATTTTCTTTCAATTGATGTATGGGATCATTTTCATTATTATTAAAATAAGTGACTTTTCTTCAACTCTTGTCATCAGTTTCTTTGTTGCATTGGTTTTAGTCAAATGCAATCAAGAGACAAATATTTTGATGAAATTGTGGCTTATAGTACCGTGTCACTTCTGTGTGGTGGAGAAATGCTCCAATAGTAGGTCAAGGTATCATAGCAGATTTGTAATACCTCCCTGATGCACATTAATGAACTTTGGCAGGGATTATCATTGTGGACTAATTGGGTACCATTCCAACAAAATCCCTCGAGTACCAGTGACCCCGCAGGTTTCATCCCATTGTATGCCACACTCTAGCAAACAACTTGACATGTCTAAGATAAATTCGCCTGCTATTAGTGGTTTAGAAGCAGCACTTGGAAGATCAGAGCAATCAATATCCAAGTCTCAAAGCATATCTGAACTCGGTACTTTTTAATTTAAAATCGTTTTTCATAATTTCTAATCTTAATAAACGTTATCCAACATATGATATGGTGCCTTGTGTTGGCATAGGATTACGTGTGAAGAGGAAGGAACATGGTGATATAATAGAGGTAGAAAAAGCAAAACGGCAGGCAGTGGAAGTGGTCAATGTAACTGATTCTGGGCATTGTCAGGATATACAGGTCTGGATGGGCAACTTGTAATTTAATTTTCTTTGACATTGAATGCTGCTACTACTGCACCCACCCACTCTAGAGCAAAGAAATTTAGACCCCTTTCTCTATTTACATTGATTAATTTGAATTTATTGGCTATACAGAGACTACCGAGGAATATAACATTAATGCTAACGTTCTGTTTGTTCCTGTATTGATGATCTGGTGGGTCTGCAAAAGCATGCAAACCAACCTTGAAATGAAATCATCCTTTTCTTTTACCTCTTTTCCTGTGTAAAAGGGAAAACTCCTCGACCAATATCTGGCTTCTTTTCTGTTATCTTGCTTGTTACTTTCATTGCACAGTTTACTTTTCAGAACTGTTTTCTGAGCCAAAATGCACGATTGATTGCTCTATAGAGTGCTTTACGGTTTTGCTTTGGATTAATAACTAGGAACTTTATTAATCTTCTAATGGGTGATCATATCCCGCACTCCTTTATTGAAGAATAATCTCATAGCCATAAAAGGGGAAAGAGAGGGGGGAGGGAACTTTTGCTAACGTCTTTCATGCATTTTATGTAGGCACTGAATGCTGCCGATAATCAGCCGAAAGATCAAGAGACTGTAAACTTGTTGCAAGCAAACAAGAAGCTGCATGCAGAGTAAGTATGTTAGGTGTTTAGTCCTCCATGGTTAGCTGCACTTGCACTTGACCACATAGAATAACAGATTAGATGGAATTTTGTTTCACTTTTTCCCACCCTTTAATTGGTAACGTATGCATGCGTCCCATGAGCTGTGATCCTATGACCTCATCCTCTACTTTGCTCTTTTGGATTGAGGAGGTGCCATTTGAGATAGAGCTCATTGACTAGATTGAATGGAGAATCCAGATATCAGGGGTTGACATTTTGGTCAAGATATGGGAGATCTACTTCATAGTATCATATTTCTTGGCTATTTATACAAAGCACTGGCTCATGCTTGCATAGTTGCATGGCAAAGAGCCCTTTTTGGCGTGAAAATATCTTGACTAAATCAACAGTTGCACTCCAAATTATGAGGAACTAAAATTCATGCTCACAAAAGGCACTTATTTATTTGTTTTATGTTTTCAGATGTTTGGAATATGAGAAGAGGGAGGAAGAACTTAAACTCAAGGTACTTCGAATACACCAATAGTCACTAATTGTGTTCTAGATTTCTGTCTTTGTGTTAGATTCCTGTACTATTTCTGTACTTGGTGCTAAAAAATTTTGATCTCTGTTGTTATGCTCAAAACACCTGACATTTAATTGAAAAAAAAACTTTGCTACTGTGGTTTTTGGGTAACCCACTAAAGATGACTTCATTTCGTGTAGCATCTGTAGGAAAACTTCTTTCCTTTTGGATGGGGTCATCCAAAAAATAAAACTGGAAAATAATAAGGAAACCCTTCAAGGAATTTTCCATGGTCCAAAACTCTAATGACATGTAGGAAAACCAAAACCCCTAGAATTTATCCAATACATCATGTAAAATAGGCTCATTTCAATGTTTGTCCAAATGTGCAAGTACCAAACAAATTTTAGAATAGTATAATGTTTAGCCCAGCAGAGTTTCTGATTCTTGAAGTTGTAGATTGCTATCCTATCACCTACATTAGAGCAAGTGATGGGTGCTCTTTTAACTTGTAAGATTTTCATTTAACCAGTTAATGAGAATCAATCTCTTTGAATGTGCAGGTGACACAGCTCAAAATTGAAATAGAGGAGGTTCAACATGAATATGATCGGATGTTGAGTGAATTAAAATCCCTAAGCACTGTGAAGGATGAAAAGAATGCTTTAATATAGATTCTGTTTGCTCTTTTTATCCAATTCCTTCATTTATAGCTTAGTGTTGTAGTGATAGCTCTGTGTAGCCTAAAGTTTTCTTCCTTATAGAGGGGTGAGGTGGATATAAGATCGTTGCAACTTGTAAAGGCCCGTAAAAGAGGTGAATAGGTGTTCCCAAACAAACTTAACTAGTTAAAATTTTGAGACACAAGCCAGACAAAATCAATCAACAAAAATTCAACATGCAAGTGTAGTAGATAAAACTAGAAGATAATATGTAGAGATTTTAGTTGATGAAGTGGAAATTTTTTGAAGAACTCTTAAAAAAACCTCCATGCAAATTACACTATAAAAAGAAAAGTTTTATAACTTGTTTCAAGTACTCACAAGTTGCATGAGGGTCGAGTGAAGTTGCAAGTTATACATGGAACTTGCATGGTTGAGCAACAGATGGCAGAGTAACAACTTTAAGACTTTCTTGAAAGTTGAGGAGCACAAGTCACGAAGAATTACTCACTTCTTTATGAAAATTGAAGAGAGTAGAAACCACTCGGGTTTCAAAAAAATAAGGGTAATGTCACATATACAATTCTTTTACAACTTTTGACACGTGTTAACATGTGATTGGAGACACATTAGCTACTAAAATAATAATTTTAACAACATGCTGGCATAGGTAAAATAGTAGGAAGTTTAACATTTTTCAAAGGACAATTATCGCATTTGAGGGGATTTATTGTACAAAAGAACTCTCAAAAGTCTTATCCTACTTCATTCTAATCTTCTCAAAATGGGTAGTCAGCATTTGAAGTTTATAATTTTTAACAATCTAGGTTTCTTTTCAAGAGTTATTCATTTGAATTCTTCTTACGAAATAGCCATGAAGATAGCATGTAATCATTTATCTCATCCGTTGACCAAAGATCTATATACCTACGAACAACTCCATCAAAAAGAAGCATAGGTTTCGACCAACCTTTTTCAATTGATAGACACTTTCATCCAAGATTTCAGGAAAGCTTTCATGCCTACTTTCTGGTGGGCATAATTGCTTCCATCAAAAAAGGTAATGCGGTTAAAGATTGAGGGTCTGTTTGGCAAACTATTTAAAATTAATTTTCTCTTTTCAATTCTTGGAAACCCTCAAATGTTAGGTATCCAATCAAATTTTTAAATGTACCCTTACACTAACGCATGCAAATCATAAAACTTTTTTTTTTTTTTTTTTTTTTTCAGAAAAATTAAACATATAACACTTTGAAAAAGAACTACGTACATTTATTTTAAGACTTTAGAAAAAATGAAGGCTGGCGTGGTGGTCACTGATGGCTGCTTAACCCATAATGGCACTAGGGACCACTGCGGGGTTGCTAGATAGGTCTTACGCCCACTTTTGGTATCCCCGCGATGGCTGCTGGGATTGTTTGGCAGGGGTGTCAAGGCGGTTACGGTTAGTGGTTATTGGCAATAACCGCTAATCGTAACCGCCTTAGCAGTTAGTAGATTTCACTAACTGCAACCGCTAACGGTTAGCGGTTAACGGGTAATCGCTGGTTAACGATTAGTGAAATAGATAACCGCGAGAGTTTTTGGGTTTTTTGGGCCTTTTTTTACCCTCAGTTTATATATATATATATATATATATATATAGTGTCTCCTTGGGCCCAATTGCTATAAAAAGAGTCCATATTGAAAAATCAAAAATATTTGACCCAAAATTTACATTTACTTGTACTTTAAAAAAATTTCCTTAAATATTAAATCATCACCGGTTAACTTTTTTCTCATTAAATTATATCATATGATTAATTATTTAAATTATTATCATATTTACTTATAATCTTTTTTCTTTGAATTGAACTTATTATCTAATGGTAAATGGTAATGTTCAAACTCCTAAATCCTAAATTCCTAAAATATCTAATAATGCTTTAATTAAATTGTAGTTATAAGTAATATATTGTTTAATTCAATTGAATCAATTGTGATTATCATTGTACATGAATCATATGATTAACTTGTAAACTTATGACTTATGAGTTATGTCATATTATATATGTATTATTTATTATTATATAATCATATGATTTAATGATCAAGTCATCATGTGATATAATAATATCAATTATAGTGATAATATATAAATTACTAAAATTATAATGATAATACATTAATACTTAAATTGTGTTTATAAGTAACACATTGGTCATTGTTTAATCCAATGTCAATTACTTATTTTGATATTATACAAATCATATCATCATTGTATATTAATAATATGATTCACTTGAAGTCTTGAATAAAGTATTTGAATTGTCATTAAATCATATGATTAAGTATTGATATTATACATTTATATTATTCATATGCATATGTAAACTTATATAGACTTATAACATATACAGACTTATAAGTTTATAACATACATTGAAAATAAGTCTCTACATATTTAATTGTTGTATTACTATGAATTGGTATACTTATGAGTTATGTCATATTATATATGTATAATTTGTTATTATATAATCAAATGATTTAATGATCAATTGATCATGTGATATAATCATATAAATTATAGTGATAATATATTAATACTCAAATTGTGATTTAATTATTTTTTTAAAAAAATTGTAATTTAATGATCAAGTGATTATGTTATATGTATAAATATTTTTATAATTATAATTATAAAAATATATTATATAAAAATGCGGTTAGCGGTTAGCGGTTAGTAAACCCAATAACCGCTAACCGCTAGGCGGTTATAGTGGTTAGGCGGTTAGCGGTTAATACGGTTAATATAGTTAAACAGTTAGCGGTTAGCGAACGGTTTTTAACCGCCTGCATTGACACTCCTAGTTTGGCTACCTTGCATCTGCTGCTAGGATCATCTAGGTACCTTGCATTTGTCGCAAAGGTTACTTAGCTGCCCTACAATGGCCACAAGATCGGTTTAGCAACCTTCCATTGGCTGCCAAGATTGTTTGGCAACCCAGTGTTGGCTAGCAGGGTCGTCTGTTTAACGATGGTCACTAGGAGGCCACGTACTACTCGCTAGGATCATTTGACAATGTCATGTTGGCCATTGATCGCATCAAACTACCTCATGAGGTAGTTTGACGCGACCACGGCCATGGAATAACTCCAATAGTTTTTAAAATTTTATCAAACGATTTCCCTTTCATGAACCTCATATACATCTTTTTTGAAACTCAAAACACTTTATAAATTTTTTTAAACCAATAGTGAAAATTTTCTATCTAAAATCTAGGTTAAGGATCTCACTTAGAAAGTTAATTCTTAGGAAGTGAACTAGGCACTGATACCAATTGAAATAACGATCTAGACACAAATAAAAATACCTAGAGGGGGTAAAAAGGCATACAGACTTTACCAATTAAAATTAAGAAAGGCATAACCAAAATAAAGTTAATACAAAATAAAAAATATAACTGCAGTAAATTAAAAATAATATGCAGTGATTTTTTTACGAAGCACAAAACTTTTGTAGAACTCTTCACAAGAAAAACTACTTTAGCGGAAATCAACTACTAGCAAATTTCACAATATAAGAAAAGTTTTACAAACTGTTTAAGTACTCACAAATCCTAAGTTCTCACATTCAAGGCTAAGCTTGTAATCCCAAGAGCAACACATTTGACTCATGCTTCAAAGTAGCTCCAAAACTTCTGGCCTTCTTCTACAATGACGTGTCGAGCAAACTAATTCGATCTCTAGAACTCCAAATCTAATGAAGAGAGTTTAGGATTTCCTTGTGATTTGGGAAAATGGAGAGAATAAATGAAGTTTAAGCTCAAAAAAAGAATAGGCTCAAACTCTAATGAGATGCTTAATTTGGAAGATGATGCACTCAACTACTCAAGTATTCTTTGTGGATTTGTTTGTCTTGGGCTTCCATTAAGATTAATTGCCTTGTTTTCTGGAGCCCTGTTTTTTAAGCTCTTAAGCCTATGGCTTTCAACTTGGCTCGAGCCCACTTTGGCTGGCATGCCCATGGTCTTTAACTAGGCCCAAGCCCATTATAACTTAAGACACCACTGTCCTACGACAACATATTGTCACCTTCAGTCATTGTCTCTCCACCGCCTCCGACTATTGTCTCCTTTGTCCTCCACTTGTACACGTCATCCTTCTTTGTACATTATTTGGGGCTTAATTAGATACTATTTATTTTTATTATTATTATTATTTTTTGACATGTTCACACAAAGGAAATAAGAGAGGGATTCGAACTAATGACCTATGTTTTATGAGACGTGATTTATAGCCGATTAAGTTACCCATTGGGAACTATTTATTAACTTTCTACCATATTAAAATCTTAAAATGTTTTTTTATAGAAAGAACCTCAATTGTACCATTATTAATTGGTGCCTTAATTAGATACTATTTATTAACTTTTTATTATATTAGAGCCTTGAAATATTTCTTTAGAAAGAAACTTTGTTGTACAATTATTAATTGAGGCCTTAATTAGATACTATTTATTAAGGTTTTAGTTTTTACCATATTAGAGCCTTGACATATTTTTTAGAAAGAATCTTTATTGTACAATTATTAATTGAGGCCTTAATTAGATACAATTTATTAACTTTTTACCATATTAATTAGAGCCTTTAAATGCTTTATATATATATATATATATATATATATATATATATAGTTGGGGGCCCTAAGCGACCGTTTGAATTGAGATTATGTTTTTAATAAGTGTGATTTCAAAAATTGTGTTTTTGGAATTGCTACCTTTTAAAATCGTAATGACGTTTGATAAAACATGTTAAAAGATTTTTTTTTTTTAATCAAATATTTGTTATGTAAAATTATGATTTTGATTTAAATTCATGCATTTTCAAATAAGCACCCCTAACCTGCTTATAGAAATTAAGTGATTTTTAAATCGCAATACCAAACACTTTACTTTTTGCAATATTTTTTAAAAACACAAATTATTCTTGCGAAATCGCAATTCCAAATGCCTAAGGCTTAAGCCGCCCCATATAATATAATAAATAAATATAAAGAATAACATTATTACTTTCTACAATAAGAAAACTGATGTGCTGCTATATTTCTGTGGAGTATATATGGCTCCAATGTCTTTCTTGGTTCTTCCTAAAACAAAAATAAAGAAAATTTTTTTGGCGAGTGTGAGTCGGTGACACACGGTGATCTTGTGTGTTGCCAGGTGGGGAGACGTACGGTGCATGGTGAACACACATGATGTGTAATAAACGTTGCAAGCAGAAAATGGAAGCTGCAGATCGCAAAAGATCAGATAAGCTCGAGCCTTGGACAACTTGCACATTTGTTTAATACCCGGGCAGCCCACCTAACACTGCCCAAACTCCACCCTCCCTTCCTCCTACACTCCCACCTTGCCCGCTGCCCGAAACCCTAGCACCAAACCTTTTCCCTAGAAGAGCTTCAAGCCTCTATAAAACCCTCACTGATAGCCTCCTCCTCCTCCTCCTTCTTCTTCTTTAGTTGTAGGTTTTCTTTTGCATCTTTTTTTTTTCCTTTGAAACTTATTGGTTCGACATGTTCATTGATCATCATCATGTGTATCATGTATGGGGTTGATAGTGACATTTTGATAAGTTTTGTGCACAACGTTAATTAACTTTTGTTATTTCTACATGTGTGTTGTGTCGGTTGATTTTTATGTTCATAAATATTTGTGTTTCCACTACTTTTACGTGCAAAAAACTTCCATCCGTCTGCGACACTTGATGGGCAGAGCGGCCATATTTTGCACAGATTAACTGAAAAATGAAGTGCCATATTCATTTGTGTGCTTTTTGCTGTTTCTTTTAGAGGTCTATGCGATCATTGATCCACACACAAACCTCTTTTAGATTTATTTCCAGCTTACATTTATTTTTTTTCCTTTACCGACCAAATTCATATGATAATGTTTTTTTCCTCGCTATATATATCTTCGATCCGTCGATCGGTAGTTGTCTGTTGAGGTGGTTGAATAAATCAAATTTGTTCAGAGCTAGCTATTTAAATTTATTAAAAAAAAAAAATAGAAAAGAGGCATTTAGACCAGCATATTCGTAAAATTAATCTTTCCCAAATCAATGGGTTGCTTCTTAATTAGAAAAGTCAATCTAATAATGATTTAAGAAGAAACAAAGTCGTGGCGATCGATGGGTTGCCCTGGCCTGGCCCTTGGCCTTTCGATTGACCACTTGATTGGGTTGTTCATTGGTCAATACTTTTGTATGTGTAATAATTTTTCATAATTTAAAGGATCTTAGAATATATTTTAAAATAATTACGTTTATTGATTTCTTTTCTTTTCGAATTACTGATGATACCATTTTATGTTTTTCTTTATTATTATTATTATTTATATTTTATTAAAAAGAAAAAAATTCTAGGCCTGCAATAATAACTTTTTTTCAATTTGTAGATGGAATTGCTCTACTTGGAATATATTGTGTGAGATTTAATTTTATTAATTACAATCAATACAAATATATTTTCATAATATTAAATCTCATTGTGAGAATGTATTAGCATTAATTGCAATTTATAAAATCAAATCTCATACAATAATAGATTCCAACACACTCCAAAGAAACTTTTTCAATGAAACCTGGTTTGTGAACTTAGCCAAAAAAATAAAAAATAAAATAAAAAATGTAAATATGGTTTAAGAGCCACCAAGTGGCCTTGGAATGAATGGGCCGAAAGAAGGATTATGGCCTTAAAATCACGACGGGCCGATAGCTTGACACTGATTGGGCTCTTTCCTTGGATATAAACCTATAGACCCAATAATGAATCTCCTCTCACTTCAGAGCGTTTATAAACCATTACAATGGCATGTCATGAGAAAATAATTTTAGGGAAGCATGATGCCAAAACATATTAAAATTGTCATGACATAACTTAAATAGTTAAGTGACTTTTTTTTTTTTTTTTTTTTTTCCCTAAGGCACTTGCTAAAATCATAACTAAAGAAATATGGAATGCATTAAAAATATTTCTATGGGTGCTTGGGTTAAAAGTAGCCCATTTGAATCTCACTCTAACTAGGTTCACCACCTTAAGGCCCATAACTTACTAAACTTAACCAACTTGGCCCAACAAGCTTAAAACTTAACCAAGGCTTAACACTTGATAAATTTGGATCAAATACCCTTCTAAACATGCTCTGGACATAAAATTTCAAAATTGGTTTAATGCTTGTTCTTGATGCAATTTGCAAGAAATCCGTTCTTGGAAATAGTTTTTAACACCTCATCACAAAGGGTTGATTAAAAGTTCTTTAACAGTCAAAAGAGTCATTTAACATGAGGTTTTTGGCCAAGAAAGTTTATGATGTGTTTCAAAAATTCATTCCATGGTTCATTTTAAATCTCTCAAATCCTTTAACAATCTATGAACTTTAGATATAAAACCCTAAATCAATTTCATGAAAAATGTCATCTCTAAAATGGGCCATTATGATTCGGCTAGGGGATGTTCCTCCCTTGGTCGAATCATACACCCTATAAAGATGTCCTAAAAAATATTTTCTACAAAACACATGATGCAAACCTATGTCTAAGTGAAATTCGACTTATAAAACCATCACCAAAGAGCTCCATTCCAAACATCCAAAGTTTTGAGGCCAGAATTTGAGGTTCAAGTCCCATTCTAAGGAGTCACTTTTCGAACACAGAAAGTAAATTTGATGGACAAATGCAGCTGGTACTATATATATATCCCAACACCCAGGTCCCAACTAGGCACATGATAGCCAACACAAGATTCCCAATTACAAATACATAGAAGATTTTCAATGCTCACCTAGTTGGACAAGTACGTTGGCAATAAGAATCAATGGATAACTATTGGGGATAAAACACTCAAGCGACCCTACTTAGATAGACCAATACGTGGGAATAATTGTCCACACCTCGTGAAAATAACAGCACTCCCGATATATGGAAGATAACCACCCATTGCTCCAAACGTGAAGCAAAATCCCAAAAAATAAAGATTAAACATGGGACATCTAGACGATAACAGTTGTAGAAAACAATATAAAAGGTAGCATATATAATACAGTTGCTAATAAACTTAAGCATCAGAGTGTCGCTGGTCTTCTTAGGAGCAGTAAACCCAGTGGCCATTATTTCTATTTTGCGGGTAACTCATTGCGGTCGAAAAATTGCTTCAACACTGGCACATCCCAAGTTAGGAAATCCTTTTGACGAACATAGGGAAACAATGGTCTCTGGTCAAAGCTCCTCTCAATGCTAAGTCAAATTTAATTTTGACGTGGAGATCTGAAGGATTTTTTCCATGCTAGGTGGCTGCTACGCGTAGAAAAGGGGCAGGTTGTCTTCTTTTTGCATGGTCGACGGCAATGGTTATTAGTTCATCCTCCCCGGTGGCTGTTGAGGCAAAAGCTGCCCTTCTTCAAGAGGTTTTGACCATTATTGGATTAATGGGTTTTGGGCCAAGCTCTATCTGAGATGTTGCCAGATGCTTTCTAATGAGCTAATAGTAGACTAGTGATTCAATCTATCAAAAGATTCAAAGAAGAATGGATCCATTGCACTATTGCAGACAGACAATGCTAGCTGCACCACGTACACTGTAAAATCTTTTAACATATTTGAAGATGGCACTATATATATATATATATAGCAAGCAACCTAGGAAAGTATAATAAACATTGTCAACTTTTTTCGATCCACGTGTAAAAAGGTTTCATCAATTTAGATCCCATCGAATTAAATAAACGTTATATATATATATATATCAAACGCTTCACTGAAAAAAACATGATTTGCCTTTCAAAAAAAAAAAAAAAACAAACATGATTTAAACCCAAAACGGATCTTTTCTTTTAACAGATATCTTCTATATACACACTCAAAAGTCAGACCCTAAAGCTGCTTCTGCTTGGCAGCACCGAAAGATTACAGCTAGCATGGAGTCTTATAACACATCCACTTCTACAAACAGGGGTGATAAGAAATGATCACAAGAGTAAAGATAATGCTCAAACGAAAATTAGAAAGAAAGAAAAAGGGAAGAGAAATTAAAATAACAAGTTTAGAACAAGGTATTTTCCATGGCTTCTGAATCCATTCTGAGGTGGAATATGCGAGCTAATATTGTAGAATTTGGCTTATCTTGTGAAGAAACCAATGCCATGGAGTTAACTTTCCAGTACTCACCATTCCTCCTGATCTTATCTCCATAGATCACCCTTTTCCCTTCCTCTCTCTTTTCTTCAATTCCACCACCATCTGCACTTGAAATTGAAACTTCTCTCCAATGGCACCATATTCTCCACATGATATAAAGCATCACCAAGCATATCACTGTAGAAGTGAAAACAATGGCCACTATAATACCCACTACTTCAGTTTCGGAAAGCTGCTTTTTTTCCTGCCCCGCGGATTCAGAGCACATTGCTAATGGTGGGCCGCATAGCTTGGCATTACCCAAGAAAGAGCTGAGTGGAAATATTCCTGGCAAGGTTGAAGGAATTTGGCCCTGGAGATGATTATTTGACAGGTTTAGCATGTGGAGGCTGGTTAGTTTTCCAAGTGATGGAGGTACTTCTCCTTGGAGTTGATTGGAAGAGAGGTTGAGTCTTTCTAAGTTGACAAGGTTTCCAAGAGATGATGGAATTTCCCCAGAGAGGAGATTTTTACTCAAATCCAAGATCACTTGTAACTGAGTAAGCCTTCCTAGCTCAGATGGTATTGAGCCTGTCAAGATGTTTTCTGAGAGCCTCAGTTCATAGAGCTTCTTGCACTGCTGGATTGTTGAAGGAATGGAGCCAGAAAGGTTGTTTCTTTGCAGAGTAAGAACATTGAGAGAAGTTAGATTTCCAATCTCTGGTGGGATCTCTCCTGAGAGAGTGTTGCTATGTAGAGAAAGTTTGAGTAATGTTGAACAGTTTCCAAGCTCAGCAGGCACTGTGCCATAGAAACTATTGGATGAAAGGTCCAACTCTCCAAGTTCTTGTAAGCTCCCTAACCATGGAGGCATTGTGCCATTGAAGTGGTTATTATTAAGTAAAAGGTGTTGGAGTTTTGTACAGCTTGAGAGTTGAGATGGCTGCAGTCCTCCTGAAAGATTGTTGAACGACAGATCAAGAAAGTTGAGCTGTGTCAGCTGGTTAAATATGGGAGGGATGTTGCCAGTAAGATGATTGTGTGCAAGGCGGAGGCGGCCGAGATTTCTTGACATGGCTAGTGTAGAAGGAATGGGACCTGAGAAGCTGTTGTTTGTCAAGTCTAATACAGTCAGAGAATTTGAACCAGAGAGAGGAAAGATAGCTCCACTGAATCTGTTGTGAGAAAAATTTATGATTTTGAGGTTTTTCAGAAGGAACAGAGAAGTGGGAAGAGGGCCTTGGAAGGAATTGTTGTAAAGAGTGATGGTGCTGAGTTCTGAAAGGAACCTGAATGTTGGTGGCAATGATCCAGAGAGTTTGTTATCAGCCAAGGCCAATAACTGAAGCCTTTTGCAGTAACCCAAGCTTGGCGGTATGGGACCTGACAGATAATTCTGCCTCAGTTGCAGCAGAACTAGATTCTTAAGCTTCCCAATGGTGGCAGGAATGGACCCTGTAAAATGGTTTCCAAAGAAATCAATTTCTGTTAAGCTCGTGCAGTTTGTTAACTCTCTGGGTATATTTCCTGATATCTGATTATCATAGAGGTAAATGACCCTCAACGCCTGTAACTTCTCAATCTCCACAGGAACTTCACCTGTAATCAAGTTGTCAAACAGAAAAAGATTTTCCAGTTTGCTCAGGTTTCCTATTTGAGGAGGTAGAGTACCGGTAAAGCTGTTATTATTGAGTATGAGATCTGTCAGGTTCTCTAGTTTGTCTAGGAGGGATGGTAGCTCTCCTTCAAACCTGTTATCAGAAAGGTCTAATTGTTGGAGTGAAGAACAGCTCAGTAGCTCCAAAGGAAATTTGCCTGAGAGCTCATTTCGAGCCAGAAGAAGTTGTTGAAGATTCGAATTTCTTAGGCAGAAGTTGCTTGGGATGCTACCTGTCAAATCATTGTTAGCTAGAACAAGGGCTTCAAGATTCATTAACTGGGTATTGAGAAGGCTTATGCTTCCTGAAAGGTTGTTTCTTGATAAGTCAAGCTTCTGGAGCTGAACCAGCTGGTTCAGCTCAGAAGGAATTTCACCACTTAATTCATTCCCAAGCAAATTCAAGTACTTGAGATTGGAGAGACGACTTAATGCAATAGGAATTGAGCCAGAAATGCTGTTATTTGCCAGATTAAGAATTTGCAGTGATTTAAGCATTCCAATCGATGAAGGGATATCTCCTTGTAGCTGGTTGTTTGATGCAGCAAAGTTTTGGAGTCCTTCACAGCCATGAAAAATCTCTTCTGGTATAAGGCCATTGAGGCTGTTGTTCTGCAAATCAAGAGATATTAGATGCTTCAAATTACCAGTCTCAATTGGAATGCTTCCATTAAATTGGCAATAAGCAAGACCCAATACTCTCAACTCTGTCAAGTTACCAATGGTTGGTGTAATTTCACCTGTTAACATGTTATCTCCTATTCTAAGAACTTGCAACTTCTTCAGTAGACCTATCTCTGCAGGAAGCTTACCAGAGAGATAATTTGTATAGAGGAGAAGCATCCTTAGATTTTGCAGCTGCCCGAGCTCTGGAGGTATTGGTCCACTTAGGGAATTTGAGGACAAATCAAGTGTTTCAAGTGAAGTGAAGCGCCCCAAATCATGTGAGAGTGAGCCTGATAGTCTTGAATCAGACAGATTCAAGCCCAGAATTCTGGTCTGATCATCTGAACATGTCAGTCCATTCCAGCTGCATATGTGAGAGCTGGGAGACCAGTTCTCAAGAACTCCTGCAGGATCGGTTAGTTCTGATTTAACTCTCAGAAGCCAACTATAAGCAACTGCTGAATTATCTCCAAGAGTAACAGCAAGAAAAGAGCCAAGTGCTGACAAAAACAGAACCAACTGAGACATTTGAATGCTGTCCATATGAAAATGGATGGCCAAGATGTTCAAGTATCAGATACCAGCTGATTCGAAAGATTCAGTGTTGCTAGACAAAATTATTGGAACAGAAAGTATGAAGGGGTGAAATAGAAATTCGAAAGGGGAGAATTTGTAGTGGAGATTATACAGGTTTAAACTGCTAGGATGATAGAAGCAAGGAGTTTATATACTTTTATTGAAGTAGGCCTACCTAATCAGTTTGTAAAGAAAGGAGGTGATATGCATAAACTAAGTAGGCTTTTACCTCAAATTTTGTAAAAGGTATATATGGTAGTTTCTTCTCCATTTTTTTTTCAAAAGGCAATAATGGCCCATTGTAGCATGTTTTAGTAGCTTGTGAGATGGGCAAGTGCATGGAGATAAAATAGTTTCTTGGGCATGCTGAAAGAACAAAAAGTTGAGAGAGAGACCCACTTGCTGAAGTGAATTCAAGAAGTGGTATTTTCTCTAGGCTCTATCTGTGAAGTTTAGGTTGGATATCCACCATATAAATAATAGATTTCCTGTACCCCCCTCCCTCCAAAACAAACAAACAAAAAAATAAAAGAGATAAAATTTTGTTTTTGAGTCTATTAGAAGTATCCCCTAAAATCAAGTTTGTTTGACTTTGTAAGAGATCTGGTCAATTGAACTTCATGGAATGTCAACCAAATAGGTATAAACCCATTATGCTATTGAAATATTAGGATGCTCCACAGGAGCAGAGCAGTAAGGTGAATAATTGGGCACCCTATGCTGTTGATCTAGCTTAATGGGCCAGTCAATGGCAGTTTTTTAACCATTAAATATAAAAAGATAAATGACATACAATCAAGGAACCTGCAGTTTTATACTTTTCTCTTATTTATTTCCTTTTGTGTCTCCAGTCTTTCAAAATTCTAAAATGATTTTCCTTTGTTTAACTCCCCTTCAATCTGAACATAGACTGTTCAAATATTAATCTCCTCTTTCTTAACCTAAACCACCTAATTCCAAATAAAATACAAGAAGAAAACAGAAGAACAAAACAACCACATTCATCACTTTTCCAGTAGTTACCAGCTGCAGCAATTGCATGTGTTCAATTCAGATAGATACAAGAGCATGTGAGGTTTGGTATTACACATTCAAAGAATGCTGCATTGCCCTAATAAGCCTAATTATATGTAGGGGGCAGAAGAGAGAGATGGCCTATAACTTTAATGAAAGGATTATTCCTCCTAGAAAACAACCCAAACAAAAGAGGACAAAGAAGTTCACCTCAGTTGGATTTTCTATGATGTAGAATTGTGTCCTCTAGCTCTCACTTCTTGCTTTATATTCCTTTTCACCTTTGCTTAGTTTCTCAGGATTGAAGCAAAGGCAGCCACTATGGATGAAAGCCCAACTAGGTTTGTCCCATCAACATCCCGGCAAGAAAACAAAGTATTTACCTCCCTGGACCATATGTTACCCCATTGCTTACTGTTCACTTTCCATATGCAATATGTTGTACTTTGGAAACATCTTCATGTGTGGAAATCCACATGTTTTGAGTAATACTAGGTACCATCTTTTTATCCTCCTAAAATCCTCCTAAAGTTGATGTGTCTTTTAAAATCACTATTAAATTTTAGATGAATCATACTTGAATTTTGATCCAATGATAATTTTAAAAGCTACATCAACTTTAGGAGGATTTTAGAAGGATAAAAAGATGATATCTAGCATTACTCATATTTTTCTCGCATGCCATCAAATTCAATTTGTTAAATAACCCATTTAACATTCTCTTCATATTCTGCCTACATCTGCTGCAGGAGCAGAAAATGATATATATCAAGAAAGATTCCTCTTCTTTCGGTCATAGATGTTAGAATATATCTTTCCATATTAGGTTGATATGTTTTCAATATTAAAATATTCTCTATTAAGTTTGATTGAAATCTTTTGATTATCATATTTCTATTCTTTCACCTACCGAAAACCCTATTTTACAGCATTTAATAAAAATTTGACATATCAAGTAAAAACATTAAATAAAATGAAGATGAAAATACCGTATCTTTAATTCAAATCAATTCCATAGATTTTTCCATTCGTTCTAATTCAACGCCCACCATCCACCACCAAACCTTCCACCCACCTCCAAGCCCTCAACACCTGAGTCTCTAAAACCAACCAAGACAGTGGCTTCGGTGATTTTATCAATGTGTGTTTTGCCTATAACCTATTTTGTCAAGAAGGAAAATTATTTGGTGTGCAGAGTTATATTATTTTTTAGTATTTCAAGTTGATGCATTTGCTTCCTATTGTAGAGTGCAAAATACCCAGTTTACACCAGTCTAATTGAAGTTATTCTCGAGCGTTAATCAAGTAAATAAGAACAAGATTCTTTATGTTTTTTTTTTTCTCTCTTTACTTTTGATTTGCTTTTCTTCTCTTATTTTATTATTTCATATAAAATTCTGAAATAGCGAAGAAGACATATTAAATCATCTTATAAAACGTAATGTCATCTATCCAAACTCCATAAGACAAATAGATAATTCCATGGGAGCTTTTCCATGGAGCTTTATGCTAAAACATTACCTACCCTGAAATTTAAAAGGAATTGAGCAGAGGAGATGGTTAAGTTCAAAAATTTAAAATAACAAAGAGTCAAAGGGCAATAATAATTCAATAGACGTGCTGCCAAAAGAGAAGGTGCATGATTGTAGACATTGATCATAATAAGAAACTAATCATATTCTGTTTTCTTTTTTCTTTTTTCCTTTTTCTCTTTTTTTCTTTCTTCTTTTTTTCTTTTCTGTAATTGTTTTTCTCATTAAAAGAAAAAAGGGTCCCAAGAGGAAGCTACTTTTTTTTTTTCTGGAAAATACGTACAAACTTTCTATTAGAAATAAAACCCATCATTGACTGAAGGAAATCGATATTTCCAGTAATTCCTCTAGCCCAAAAAAGAAAGAAAAAAAGAAAGGTGACTAGCCTTAAAAGCCTATTTGGGATTGCGTTTGAGAAATAGAGTTTTTAAGTCAAAAAGAGCTTTTGGGCAAAAGCTTCATTTTTTAGCTTTTGTCAAAAGTGTTTTTTTTTTACTATTTTTATGATTTTTTGACCCTCAAAAGTGCTTTTAATTTTTTTACCAAACAAATATTTTTTTCTTCAAACGAACTTTTTGGGTGTTAAAAATATTTTTAAGCCTCTCAAACGTCTTTCAAACGCAATCTCAAACAAACCCTTAGTATTATTTAGTGCCAAATCCCAACCAATATTCGTTGATTACGTTGTCTGCATAGACTCACTGCATAGTTGTAATTTGTTTTATTATTATTATTATTATTTGGAAAGAAGTTGGTTTTATTATGTTAATCTGCCTTCTGATATGCTAGACACATCATAATTGTTTTGTTTATATTAGATGTGGCTATGACGTCTTTATTGGCTTTGTTTGTCAATTTTTTTAATGATGTTTTTTTGATTTTGTTTTTATTTTTTATTTATTTTAGAAAGTGTTTGATATAAAAGTGAAAACAATATTAATTCTTGGAAAAAATGAAAAATCAATCTCTATAGTTTATCTGATTTACAATTAGCTATTAAAATGAACTCATAAATCCCTGAAGTATGAAAAAAAAATTTACTCTCTCCAGTCAAATTATATCCATTGAATTAACAAATTTTGTTAATGTAACATTGACTTAAATAGAATATGTGTCATAATTATTAATTTTATTGGTCTTAATATGTCACACCATCAGAATCTATTAATTCAGTTGACGGAATTTGAGCGTAGGGAGTAATTTGTATTTTTTTAGATATTACATGGAGCTAATTGTAAATCAGATAAACTAAAGGAACTAATTTTATATTTTTCACTCATAAGTATTTTATATTTTATGTTGTTTGTTAAAAATAAAAAATAAAAATAAAAAAGAAAAAGAAATTTTTTTTTCAAAGCAAATCAATTTGGTTTTGTTCTCTTGGAAGCAAATTATTTCTCGGTGCCTATTAATGAATGAGGCTTTGACCCCTAGAAGATAATGTCGGAAAAAGAACTACTAAAGCTTCGCCAGCGTTGGACAACCACATACACTTGTTTCACCACACGTCTAAACAAGTAATAATGATAAATCTTAAATTCAAAAAATAAAAAGTAATAATGATAAATCTTAAATTTGTGGAGTATTTGGATAGTTAGGAAAAGAAAAATGCTAGTCATACGTGCATTTTGTGCTCGACTAGTTCATGCCGCACCGTCATGTCAGCATCCAAAAATATTTATTGACGTAATACTACCATTTTAGTGAAAGAAAAATTATCCAACTTCTTTTATGAGTGACCGATTGACTAACCCAAACAAGGACGGATTGCTTTAAAATATTTTTATATAATTAAGTATTTATATTTTTTTTTCAGACTAATAATTAGGTTTCAGCTCTTATCAAAATTAGACTTGACCCCTCATTCATGCTTTAACCCCTTTTAATAAAAAGTCCTGATTTTCGTCCCTAGTGGTTGACCACCCCAATCTCTCCATCGAGAGTAGTCCCGACCACCCTTATGTGGTGGTAAGGAGTGGCATCGACTAGGAGAATGTGTGCAATTTTCTTTTTTTTGACTAATGTGGTAGTGACATGTCAGCGATAGCATATAAAATGCATGCACGGCTTGCATTACTCTTAGAAAAATAATAAATAATCAATTATTATTCCCTATATTACGAGTATTTGTGTCACATGAGAAAGGGGAAATCAAACTTGGTGAGTAATAGATTGGAAAGCTTAATGCAATGGGAGTGCTTGCGGGATGAGGGAGGGGTGGACTAAAGGCTAAAGCCGCGGTCGGCAGTCCCCCACTTCCTTTTTTCTTCCCACTCCATTTATCAGCGAAAATGAAAATTTAGTGAAAGTGCAATGCATTTTGATGATAAAAGGTCAAAAAGATGCACCCAATTCCTTTTCTCCAGCTAGCTAGAGAGTCCGTTAAGCCAAATTCATATACATGCCCAAAATTCAAGATAAGAGAGAGACTTTAGTACCATTTGTGAGCTATCCAATTGTGAATGGTTTACAATTTGAATGAGGATTTTATGTACTTAATTATTCAAATTACAACTTTTATAGAGTTGGGGACTAAAGGGCCCCACTTGCCCTGGGTGGGTGAGAAGATGTCCGGGGCATATGGTAGGTAAGTTCCCTCTATATGAAACTGTTCAAATTGCAAACAATTCAGACACTTCTAATGTAGGAGATCCAAATCCTTATAATTCACCAGTCATTTTCTTCTATTTTCCTTTTCTCTTGTTGGACATTTTTCTTCTTCTTATATAGAACAAACAAAAGCTAAGGGAAATCTTTCCCACTACCAATGACGATGGAGTGGCGGAGCGAGAGATGAGAATGCATCCAATGTGGCATTTGGAGGCAACCCATTTTGCCACTTGGTCTGACTTCCCAATGGGAGATCAATGCAAGAAGAATGGTGAGGAGTGTTTCTGCGATGATGAGAGGTTGAGTGACGCACTTGTAGTACAGTATAATTTGTCCAAAACATCATATTTACTTACAAACTCATTAAGTTAATGAGATATCGAGCTCAATTTTGCATCAAGAAACCCTGTTAATTATCACCATGCTTAAATATCATAGTGCTTATCCAACCTCAATATTGCTAATCAACATCTACTTTTTTATAACCCCCCTTGTCAAAGTAGAAATGCCCACTTCTTGGCCTTGCACGATTGAATCATCAACTTCATTGCTACACGCTACGTGCTAGCTACTTTCCTATTTCTGTTCCTGTATGGAATTGCATTCACCAGTCAGATTTGGCGTCTCAATGTCATTTCCATAATGCTCCAACACTCGGCGTGCACCGTCATCTTTCACCAATGTCATTTTCTGGTCCATTGCCCAACACTTGAAATTTACATTTCCCAAAAAGGACTTCAAAGTTCTTACCAATTATTTGCTTGGCTGAGTCACCTCTGAACTCAGGTGGTCATAGCAGAAAATATGAATTCTCCCAGAGTTGTAATTTGTTTAGAGCCCAGATATTGAATTCAAAAGAGATAATGGTGATTCCTCTTCCATTTTGCTTCATTTCCAAAGCACACACGCTTGAAAGTTTCCATAAAGAAATGCTTGGTTTTCCTAGACATTTTCCAAAAAATTGGTTAGTTTGTGTCACGGTCCCATGTGATCTATTGTTTTAATAAATAAAGGCAGAAGGTAATGGAATCGTGACACATTAGTTTGGAACCAAATTTTTGGACAGTCTTGGAAAATATGTCCTGGGTTAACACAGAAATGAGAGGAAAATGGAAAGCACCCACTGAACATATATGTAGCAAGTATAATATAGTATCTAAAAGCAGCTCACTGCCCGCATTTAACACACTAGTCCAACGAAAGGATTTTCAGATACCAAAGTTGAAGCAAATTATTCAGCTGGACAAAATTTGTGACAAATGGATGATGTTTTAACCATTCTAGATAACTTCAAAAACGCACATTTGTCGGGAAAATGGCCAATCTATGGAGAAAATGAGTTATATACAAGCAATAGTGGAATTCAATGACCATGGAGAAATAGAGCACATTAATTTTTCCAATTCAACTCTCTCCAGCAATTAGAATTTTCCTTCACAATATTCTGCAATTACCTTTTAATTTCCTCTAGACAAGTCAAATGCTTCAATACCCTTTTAGTTTTGAGTTCCCAGCAGAGCATAACTAAACCACAAAAGAGTCGGACTGCACCAGATTTATTGAAGACCACCTGCAGCATTTGTTCTCTATTAGGTCAGATGATTGTTTTACCCATTGTTTCCTGAAACTCATGTCTCACTGCACAGTCATGGCAGTAGAAGGGAAGAACCTCATGAGAAAGCTTGAGAGAGACCAAATGCAGATGACTCCAAGGAATTGGAGGACATTAAGAAGAGTACTTAGAGAGCTATTTATTGCCAAGTTGTGTGAGGTCATCTCAGCTCCCCTAACTGTAAATGACAGGGCTGTCACCAGTTGTGCTGCTCTATTCAGCTGGTGCAATCTATAAACCTGCTAAGCATAAAGAATCTCTTTACTTTATGGACTTTCAAATGTTTAATGAAGAGAATATGAACCAAGAAGGAAAAAAAGAAAAGAAAAAAAAGATTGAAAGCCATTTGGTCAATACTAAACAGAGACATGATTGCCTACCTGAAAGTCGGAATATTTATGAAGGAAAAAAAAAAAAATTATAACTGGAACATCCCAGTGTGGATCAAAATTTATTTTTTATCCATCCTCGATACCGAAAAAGATTGTAAACAAAATTTGGTCAGCAATGAGTCATGATTGCCGTACCTGAAAGATAATTGGAATAACAGACCATGAAGGTGACTTCTTATATCTTGCATACTGCTCAAATGCAAATTGGACAACAATACCAACCAGGTATGGAGCGAGAGTAGCAGAAGCGGCAGGACCAGTCCAAGGCCAGACCAAGCCCATTGTCACCATAGGAATTATTAAACTAAGCACCAAGGCAGCTACAGAAGAGATTCGCTGTCCTCTATGAGAAGCCAGGGTTCTGTGAGTGCCTGTAGCAGAATCAGGTTCAATAGGCCTCCTTATGTGGTCTATTAGAAGAAGAAATACAGCAACTCCACTGTAGAAAAGTGCTTCTGTAAAGAACAATATGAGGAAATCTGCAGATGGAGATCAAAGGGAAAGTTAATGAGAATGAAACGATTTGGACCTATTTGGTTGTGTTTTCAGAAGGGAGTAATATTACACTTTACAACTTATCAAAAAAAAAAGTAATATTATACTTTACACCCATGTCACACTGGCTGATATGATGTGTTTTAAGTGGCTTAGACTTTTGTTTTATTTAGGTGGTTGACATTATAAGCTACATAAAACACATCATATCAGCCAATATAACATGGATATGATAAAAGGAAAGAGAAGCATTATTATTTTAGAAGACAAGTTTCAAAACCTGTTTTCAGAGAACAAAAATAGAACTTACAAATGGCTAATTCTCTAGCATTAAGTCCCAAAAGTTAGGTGACTGCCAATCCACTCCATTTTAAATTACATCCTACTTTATCTTCAGAACTTTTACAACCATTTACACTATCTCCATCCATCCTTGTTGATAATTGCTCTTTCCTTCTAGAAAATCTCTCGACCATTACCAACTTTCAGTATGTCTGAAGTTTTCCATCTCTGTTGAATCATCTCTCTTGAATTAGTTTTCTCAAACACTACCTTAAAACTTTTAGTCACCCTAGGACCATCACGTACACCTACTCCTAAACAATTTGAATAATCTTTGGCTAGTATCACTTCCTTCACAAGGTAATTGCCATGTATCATGTGTCCCCATTTCAAAGTGAGTAGCATCAACTTTCACCTTCTATTGCACAGTGGAATATAACTGAAGATACAGGTCACTCAAACCCCTGAAGTGTACCTTGCCTGAAATCAATTAATAAATGATACCTAGCAAGATCTACACATTTCTGGAAGAAAACGATGCAGCAAAATGACCAGCCCCTCCTCCCAAGCAGCCAGGGCCACAGCCAAAGAGAATAGAAAAAACAGGAACTTTTTGTGTCCTTGCATATTGTTTTACTTGATTATTGATTTAAAGCTTGTTAAAAAAAAAGTGTCAAGATTTACGTCAAAAGAAATAAAAAGAAAAATGGAAATCTCAAGACCAACGTAAGAATATGGGCTCACCTGTCAACAAAGAGTCCTCAAATACAGTGGAGAGTATTCTGCGCAAATAAAGTGAGGGGAAAATGAAAGAGGCTACAAGGACAGCCGGACCAATAAACCACAGTAGGCTGTTCTGACTCTTTTGTGAGTTGGATATAGAGAGTTCGTCCTCTCTTTTATATGGAGAGTTGTAAAATGAGATTAAACCTGGTTTTCCACCAGTTCCCACAAAATGGATATATGAGCTGCTTGCAGGAGAGACATCTTCAGCATTAGGCCAATGATTTTCTTGCTCTGATGCATCTAGTTCGATCTCATTGTATTCTGTCTGTTCTTCAGAAATAGCACAGAGAACATTTTGACTCTTCAGGAACCTTCTACTAGAGTTCAGCTTTCCAGCTATGCACTGGCATGACTTCACTACAATACAGTTTTAGAGCAGAATTATTACTGGCTTACTGCTGTGGCACATTTCACAGAATTAATCAACATAAAATTTAAAAACTCTTAGGCAAGAAGATTAACACACAAGAAGGGGGAGGGAAGATTTAAGCTAGTGACCTCTGTTTCATAAGGCATGGTCCCTAGCCGATTGAGCTATCCCTTGGGGACGACTCAATTTATACTAGACAGGTGAAAAAAGGCCTGGCAGCTATAGTCAAATGGAGTCCATCAACTCCCGTGTTACTGTAATTTGTATTAGAGTTGCTCTCAGAACTTCAGGGATATATAAGAATTTATGCTACCTAGTTTGCAGCATAAAGAAAATTGTAGAACTTCAAGAAATATCTAACAAATATGGAAGTTACCTTTAGCAGATTTTAGCAGCTGAAAATCATGTTTTTGAATTTCAGGAAATCCTCGTGATAAGCTCAGCTGAACATCAAATTGAAGAGGTTACATAGAAGATCAATGTGTGCAGGGGCACTACATTCATATAGATTAGATTAGAATCAAAAAGCAAGTCAAACAACAAATATTACTTGATAAAGAAGAAAACTTTTATGACTAGTAATACAATCCATTGAGCAAGATGAAACACAATTTCTAGTATGGCATTGTTATCCTACATGACCTTAAACTAGTGACGTGCCGGTGGAAAAAATCTATGTGACAAACTTTCAAATTATCATCTATGTCTAACCAAACATGGCTGTGATACAGAACTAACAAAAGAGAGATGGGTCCTTATAGAATCTAAGTCAAATATTGGGTGAGCAACACAATCCTCTAGCTTCCAAGAAGCCATGCTTTTAAATGTAAGTTTGAATGCTAAAATCATATCAAATTATCACCATTTTCTCAGGAGCCAACCAAAATGACTTATGATCAAAAAAAAAAAAAAAAAAACTACTAAGAATCCCCCAGTAATTGTCATAAGCTTCGGGTACAAATTTGAACATAAACCAAGAAAACAGATTACGCATTACAACAGAGGCATAGTAACAATTCATTCTCTCTTACATGTAACATATACTAGTAGGCCAAATGACAGATGTTACTTAACCAAAGCAACCTCAACCGATACTTTCTTTTCTATCATTTCTAAAATCAATACGCAGTAAAGAAACACTATGAATCAAATTCACCAACCAAAGTAAAACCTTTCAGCTATTGAAAAACCCTAAACCCTACTAACAGGTACCCATAACAAGAACCTTCACATTCATGGGAAAAATAAGTACATATTTTCAGAGTAACCAAACATGACTAAAATCATTACCCGCGAAATTCTCCTAGACTGGGAAGGAGAAGAAACAGAAGCAACCAAACAAGAAAACGAAGAGCCAATTTTCAGAGTCATATCTGAAAGCAATAAGAACCAGAACAGAGTCTATCACAGACTAAAGCTCTCCATGTTGATGGGTTTTTAACGCGAGCCCATTTAAATTGGAGGGTATTTACGAATACCCGTATGAAAATTTTCTCGAGGAAAAAAAAAAACGGTGGGAAAGTGAAAAATTCGGAGATTCTGAGACGTGGGTTTTGAGGAAGAGACAGAGAAAGAGAAGCTTGTTTTGTTTCTTTCGTGGGTTCAAGCGGGTTAAGGTTTTGTACAAATCCGTCTTGTATGTTGTATCGGCCTCCCACTTTTCACTTATTTTAGATTTTTTTTTTTGTTTTTTTTGTCTTTTTCTTTCTCATTCTTTTTCCATTTTCCTCTAGTTGTTTTATAATTTTAAATTTAAGTTGGTTTTGTTGAGGCTTCTATTGAACAATCAATCTATTAATTCCGATAATTTTTGTACGATAGAGGATATGTAGTTTGTGAAAACCCAGAGAATTTTTTTTTTTCTTTTTGTTTGCACAAGAAGAAGAGAAGAGATTCAAACTAGTGACTTCCACTTCATAAAGCGTAATCACCAACCGATTGAACTATCTCTTAAGATGAGAAATATTCAAAGAGAAAATCGAATCCTCTTCCCCTTTTCTCCCCGGAGCTTCATTCATCCCAAAAGGCACAACTTTTGAAACATATTTATTGATCGTAAACCCTTCATGAGTTCAGAAACTGGATTGTGAAGCAAGAAGGTGCAGCTGATAGCCAATCAGGTGGTTGCAAATTCTTGGCCACCTCAACACCGACAATGTAGAAATTAAAAAGCAAGCCATCTAAATAAGAAGAAGAAGAAGAAACCACAGAAAAATAAAATAAAATAAAATAAATAGCCATCTCTACTTTGCCGAAGCCTTCAAAGCATCACTATTTTCAGAGAGACTGCGAGGGAGAAGTTATGATCAAGCATATGACCAAGTGAAGAATGCTTCCCAAATCCCAAATACAGCAGAAAAAGGGAAAGAACAAAAATGAAACACCCAAAACCCATTAACGAATCAGTACTGGAATTTATATCACTTCCATCTACCTCAAGAATATAAAAGAGCAACAACCGAATACAAAAAAGAAACAAATTAATAGGGAACTCATCCAAGAATAAGAGCACCACCTTAACAGATTTACAGAAATCGATCAACCTGTGCTGATCCTCAACTTGCATGAGACAACCCAGTCTAAAATGGGGTTGGCTAGATCTGTCTCAAAAATCTTAACCGTTTGGGACACAATCAGAAGCTACTCTGAATTGAGCCCTTTCCCCTCACTGAAAAACTTTTTGCTCAAAGTACAATTCCAATAATTAAAGGAGATTAGCCCTCTTCAGGAACCTGATTGTCCGGCAGTAATACGGCCATATTGATTCCACATAATCAAGATACCTCTCCACAATCCACTCTTGCAATTCTTTCATCCTTTTTCTTGATAATTCTTTGTAGTCTAGGTTCTTTATGTTCACTACAGGTTGCCAGAAACGAGCTCGTACATCTTCTTTAAGCTTCCCACTTGCAATATAGCTAAAGGCGACCATGCAGTAAGTGGGCAAATTCTTAATTACTGTAAGAGTCAGCTTGAAGCTGAAGACATAGAGAGAGCACACCCATTGAAATATCTTGATGTTGAGAGCCATGATAAGGGGCCCTAAAACCCACAAAGGAGTCAGTTCTTTTGAAACTTCAACCCCATAAATCACATTAACTGCCAGGTACAAAGGTAAGCTGCAGATTAAACAGCGCAAATTAGAAGCAACAAAGATGTATGTAACTTTATTGTATTGTCATGGAACACACTTATCAAAATAATATGACACATTTAAAGCACAACAAGAGTTACCTCAAGTTAGATAGATAATGCCAAAAGACTAAACTATGATACTGCAAGCTTAAGTTGGTGATCAAGATACCATTAAATACTGAAACTTAAGAATTTTATATTTTAATAACAATGAATTCATTTCCCCTTTTCTCAGTCATAATAAAAAAGAATGATAAAATTATTTAACGTACCAGTGAGACATTCAATAACAGTTGCATGCCGCAATTATATCTTTTCGATTTCTAAAATACTGATACTAGGCTCCATTAATCAAAGTACCAAATCTCCACAAAATTGCAGATGATCTCAAAAAACAAGGAAGCACCAACTTGCTAGAGGTCAAATTGGGATAGCACTAATGACCCGTAGGCAGCAACGGAATTAAGAACTGATAAGAATGCTTAATGAAATTGAAGAGTAGACATCCCTTCATTATTAAGTAGGAAGAAAACAGTGCCCTAATGTGGTCTTAATTCTAATAATTATTATTTTTTTCTTGTCCTTTCATATATTATAGATGGTCTATTTAGAAATGAGCAAGCTTGCAGGAACCTCTTCAACCTGGTGTACCTGAGTCGACACAAGTTTTGTATGGGTAACGAAATCGAAATGGTGGAAAATCTTTGGAGAACTGACAAAACTGACAGCTAAACACATGCACACGCCCAACACCAATATGTTAATCCATATAAGACAGAATTATATCATGGATAAGAGAAACCCTCACAAGTCATGCAGATCAATAGAAGAGAGAGAGAGTGGCAGACAAAAACCAGTAAACTTACAATATCAGTAAGGGTATCTTTACTGCTGCATCCAGACCCAGAAAGTAGCACCAAGCCGCTTTTAGAATCTCGCCTCTTTCCTTCTTTTGAGTATCATGTTGAGATTCTGACATCTCCCTTAAAGGTGGTTCTCCTCCCAAAACTCCATCCCCCACTTGACTTGGTGACTGTGTGCGCAACATTGTTAACCATTTCTTGAATAAATTATGAATAGCAGGGGAGGATACAATGCTCTCATTTGCTTCAGAGGTATAAGAAAGTGGAATGTCATTTGCCTTTGGAGATTCCAGTATCGTATCCTCACTCTCTTTTAGTTTAACAGAATTCTTAGGAACCTTTGATCCACTTGCTCTGCCTGCCGATTCATCATTTTGGGCATTGCCTTTGAAAGCTGAAATTCTCAAAGGTTTAGGCTTTCCTCGATGGCGAGGAGACGCACCTACACTGTGGAAACAAGTTTTCTGATTTATTAGACCAAGATAAATGAAAACTGTATGTGTGGGTGTGATCACACCTGCACATACGTGTGAAAGAATTCCAAGGATGCAAGCAAGTAGCAGTGACAACGTTTAAATACTAGAAAACCACAGAGAAGTTAATATATATGTTACAATAATTCAAAAAACATCTAGATGTCCCATGAAAATTAAAAGCATACTTATTTCACCCTCTGCATTTTCGAATTTCAAGATCATCTACCCTTGCAACAGAATTGTATAGTAAAACCTATACAAGCTAGAAGACTTAGCAATACTAATATATGCAAAAATTTGCATTTCTTGATATCCTAAAACAACCATGGATGGTAAATTGGAAAATTCTCATCCATGACGCCAAAAATAACATATCAGATCAAACTTAAATAGTAAGGAAAAACACAATGGGCTTATTCAAATTACATGGACTATCCAAACATTACTTAAAAGCAGTTAAATCTAATGATGAGAAAGAGAAATGGTTAACAACCACCCGCCAAGCATCTGTATATAAAATTTTTTCAGGAGATCCTTTTTCTTCAAAAAAGCCAAACATATATCACTCAAATACATGGGAGTGCACAAGAATTTCTTATCCATATGTAACCAGATCATGGAAGAAGTGAATCCCACCCCCCGGGCCCGTGTGCTCTCTCTTTCACCTTTCTTCTCCCAGAAAACTAGAAAAGGAAAAATGGATGGCAAGTAAAACTGATGCATTCCACACTGTGCACAACAGAGGCTAAGAGAGGTGTTACTGAACTACTAGATATTCAAAAACAATAAACTTCAAGCTGAATTAGTTATTGAGAAAGTGTGTAACATGCATGCTAGTGCTTTAGATATAGCCTGAAACTACTAACATAAACACGTTCTTAATTAAAACAAGCACATTCAACCAAGTTCAATCTTCTGGGAATCTTTTGTGACTGTGACTATCTGCATCCTGGACAAGACACAAGATGCAAGAAAAGACCGGACTCGTGACTCATTTCAATTACAACTGTACCAAAAAGCCTTTTTATTTTCTTGGATATCACTTCACAGTAGCTTTAAGTCTAATGATACTTAATTCTTTCCAACCATGTCAGAGACCTCCTCCAAAAAATTACTCTTTTACAAATCTTTTTAATGATTATCTCTCGTATTACTTGCAGTTTCATCAAAAAGACTTTTTATTTTTATGCCAGAATATTATAAAAAAAAAATAAAATAGAGAGAGAGAGATGTCCAATATTCAATCATGTTGATAGAAATTAAGACTATCATAAAAAATGAATTCGCAATTTTCATGTGTTACTGTCTCCTAACCAATCAGAGACGTGTTACTGTTGCTTGATCAATAAGAGGTAGCATGGAAGATCCATGCAATTAAAACATTATTTGTAATTATTATCAAGTACATAATTTTTCCTTTTTATGTGGGCTTCCAATCTTCTACTAATATTTTCAGACAAGTGGCATGGTGAATCCAAGCTGCAACATTCAACTTCGTGAACCACACTACCTGTCCAAAATTCGACTTAATGTAAAATGAAGTGATTTGCTTCCTCCAAAAACAGCCTGCCTCTTGAAAGTAAATATTATCCTTGCTAGCTAAAAATATAATAACAATGCATATGTTTTTACATCTATAATCAACAAAGTTAATGCTGTTGTGAAGTTTCAAGCATTCTCTTACATATATTTCACGTCTTAACGTTTACATTCTTTCAAAAACCAAGGCCTTTCTTAGCTCAACTAAGGTCCCCAGAGTTGGCCCTTGCAACTTGTATTATTAACCTTTAGCATCTTGATCTGACAAGACAAACTCACGTATCTTATTTCTTAACCTTGTGGAGTTCAGGATGTGGTTCCATAGCTGAATAACAGAAAGTCTGCAGATTTCTATACAGAGAAATGCTAAGGGTACAAACTCTTTTACTAACAGATGAATACTAACATGATGTGAAGCTTATTCATTGGTATTCGTAGCATTTTTTATTTATTTATTGTTTAGAACCTCTCCAATGAATAAGCTCCACATCATGTTAATACCCGTATGTTAGTAAAAGAGTTAATACTCCTAACATTTTTCTTCCATAAATCCATTAACCATTAAACATGAAAACCTAAACATTAGCAATTTGAACAGATTGATTACTTGAACCAACAAACATACAAGCAGTGACATATTCAATTATACTCGGTTTATATACAAGAATGCCAGAACAAGGACTTAAGAAGGAAAATTCTCACCTTAAACTAACATTGCGCTTTAATAAAATATGTCTATCTGCTTTCCCAATCACGTGAAATTTTGTTACATACTGCTTCAACTTTATATCTTTGCTCCATGATAATGGTCTTGAGGGAAATATAGCATAAGAACCCTGAAAAGCATAACCACATCACATGCTTTCGTGGGATTTTTAACTAACATCAGATGGACATAGAAAGTTAGAAGTCACCACTGTATTGACATTATGGTTACTCCAGATATCTTGGCACATATGGAAAATGATACAAGCACATCTATGAGAAAATTTCTTGAACATGATCAGTAACTTTTCTATGTTCTATGACTTAGTTTTGATCTTTGTAAAAAAATGAGACAACGCATCTACATTGCTGCTTCAATTCTGCCTAGATGCTAAGCTTTAAATACTTCCCAGCATTGCAACCAGTGCAAGAACTGATCATTGATAAAAGCACAAGGCATCATCACTGACTTAGGGATTCAGATGCTCAGCATAATAATCAAACTACAAACTAGAATGAAAAAAAAAAACCATGACTTTAAAAATTTACCAAGTGAATAAATCTACTACTTTATTAAACTTTCATTAGAGTATGCCAGAATTAAAGGTGTATCACAAAAAAAATCAATTGACTGATGCGGCTTTACTAGATGCCCGACATAAACATTGTCCGCCCTTAAAATTAAAACCAAGCAAAACTGATCCCATCTCCATTCGGCCTGCAATCTAAAGTTCTTTCAAACAACACAACATTCTTGGGGTGCTCAAGCTGGTTCTTTTCCAAAACATAAATTTAAAATATAAGAAAAGAAAACACATGAACACACAGGATTTAAGAAATCCATGTAAATAAATATAGGTTACGTCGTGAAAGAGTGGTACTAATGTGGAAGTTAACTTAATATACCTTTGGCTCTTGACTCTGTTCCTCAAAGCCCATATAAATATATAGATGAAGTAGTCAAGGTTTTCTTAAATTACCTGCATTTGGTGGGTTACCAACGCCATTGTCTCACCCTTAACCACCAATCATTTATTTAGCAGGGCCTAGTTCAAAAAAAAAACCACAAGTAACACGCATTTATCCATCGAGATAATATAACCGGCCAATTCAAACTCCCAAAAACATAACACGACCTACCATGCTACTTAGAGAACAAAAAATACTATAAGACACAAAAACTTAACCATGTTCACCATATAAAAATAACCCATCTCAATATTACTATACTAATAAGTTTATACAGCAGAATTCACACTAACACATCTAAATATTACTCAAAATCGAAGAATTATTGAAAACCACATATTCTAATATCTGTAACAACGTAATAAACTTTCCAAGTCAGCTAAACCCATGGAATGCCAACTTTGACACGGAAGCAAAAAAACCTCTCGAAGACTCGACAATTCTTTGTAGCAACACAGCAAGAGGAATATGCAATTACCAATTATACAATTAGAAACTAAAGCTGACCTTTTCATTTTCTTAGGAAAATAAAAAGAAAAACCCAAAAATGTAACACTTCAAATTATTTTTCCTTCCCTGTTTCCTCAATTTTCTCGGCAAACAAACATAATATAACACATTCCCAGGAAAAAAAAAAAAAAAAATACTGTTACAAACACAGAAAGCAAAACCTAAGGATAAAGCGAAAACCAAAATCGGGGTTTATTTTTAATGAATAAAACCAAAAAAAAAAAAAAAAAAGGGTTCCAACAAAATAAACTTAAATTCCATAAATTGAACTTCACAATGACCAAAAAAGAATGTAAATTTACACTAACCTGTGCACTTGAATTCATGAGCTCCTCAAACCCAAGTAGGACGCTCAAAAACAAAAATTGTTACAATTGTGCTAAGAATAACAAACCCTCTTATCTTATTCCCTAAGTGAAGTTCTACGAATAGAATAGAATGAATAGGATAGAGAGAAAAATTGAAAAAGGGATAGGCTTTTTGGGTAATTGAATTTAGGGTTTTTATACGGAGCTTTTTTTTTTACAGTGGATATGATATGATATGATGATGAAGCACCAAGAAACACCAGCGGGTAAGGTTAAGAAAGGCGGTTGAAAAAGAAAAAAAAAAAAAAAAACAATTAAAATGAAAAACGAATTGGTGGCCTTTGTGAAATGACCGTTTGGATGTAGAGAAAAGAAATATTGGATAACTTGAGAGAGTTAAAGGAAGTGTTGGGTCGGACCTGGTGGGCTTTGTTGGGATTTGATATACCTCCTTTTTCTAGTTGCTTTTTTTTTTTTTATTTTTTTTTTATTTTTTTTTACATGTCCACACAAGAAAGGAAAGATAAATTCGAACTAATGACTTCCGCTTCTTTTTTTCTTTTTCTTTTTTTGACATGTTCGCACAAGAAAAGGAAGAGGAATTCGAACTAGTGATCTCTGCTTCATAAAGCGTGATTGTCAACCGTTTGAATTACCCCTTGAGGACTATAATGAGAATTGTTAATACACTTGACTGTACCTCTTAATATGGCAAAGAATACAGAATAAAATACGTTATAAATGAAGCGAAATTCTATTTTCAGACCAAGGTCAAAAAAAAAAAAAAAAAAAAACTCTAGGATTAAACCCTCAACCTACTTCTAAAAAGAAAACTTATCTAATAAAAGGAGGATAGTTAGTTAGTAAGGTCAAGTGAGTTAAGATGGATTTATAATTAGGATTTTCGTGTCTAGCATAGGGCTAACTATCATGGCTACAAAGGTTCAATTATGAAAATTTATATTTTAGGAAACCTTCAAAATCAGGAAACTTTCTAGATCAATAAAGTTTTTCTCGAACGAAGGGTATTCTCTACACATACAAAAGTATTATGTAATTAAGAAGATTATCAAGAAGTAAAAGATAAGCATCCGTTTAGGTGAAACCCTAATTATTTTATGTATCTATTTGGCATATTGAAAAGTTAGTAGAGCAATATCAAGGCTAAGAATAATTGCACAACACTGAAATTACAGTTACGTGAAGGTGTGACTATTATTAAGTTTTCATGTTGAATGTGCCTTGTAGTTAATCAGTTGGCAATGACACATCCACAACCACGAGGTGTTGCCAGATCCTCAAAGGTTGATTGAACAACTCTAAGCATATGAGGCGTAATTGTATGCAAGGCCACCTTATTAAGGTTACAAAGGATGTGTTTTAAGTTAATGGAAAAGTTTTTATTTTATTTCGAAGTTACATGTATTACACCAATTGATCTTGATCTTGCTCATGTTGTTAAATATTTTTCCTCAAACCAACCATCTTAACTCGATTTGAAAGATTACTTGTTGAACCTTTCGCTCATCCCTTCTTCTTCTTTTTTCCCTTTTTTCAGGATATAAGATGAACGATATAGATGACTAGGATGCATAGGTTCATGGGGTGATCATTGCATTCTTATGATTTATTTTACTTTTGCTTTATCTATGTTATGTGTTAGTAAGTGCCTCAGAGCACAAACATAGAAGAAAAAAAATAAAAAGAACAAATTGACTTGTTTAAGGAGTGTTCAAATGGTTATAACTGACGATTATCGGTTATAACCGATAACCGTAACTACCTTTGGTGGTTATCGTTTTTTAATAGGCGGTTAGCGGATATTCAATCCAATAACCCGCGATTATAACTGCTTTTTTAAAATTGAGCTTTTGGATTTTTTAAGTGTTTTGAGCATTTAACTTACCTATTTTTTATGCTTATTTTAAAGGTTTAAGGCCAAAATATTATAAAAAAGATGAAAAACAAAAAAAAAAAAAAAAAGCTTTTTTTGGATTTAATCTTATTATCCCTCCAAAACGACATTGTTTTGGTGTTTAACACCAAAACAGCATCGTTTTGGATATTTTATTTCATATTTTATTGATATAAAATTTAATATATTATTATTATTATTATTATTATTATATATATGGCGGTTAGAGGTTATAACCGTCTTGCCATACCCCCTAAAACCGCTAACAGCAACCACCTTAGGCAATTAGCTCTTTTTAATAACCGACTACCAAAGCAATTAACGATTAGCAGTTGGCGGTGCGATTATAACTGACCCGCTTAAACACCCCTATGTTATAACAGTCATTATGTTCCAACCTTATACTTCGCAAATTATTATTTTTCTCATAACATGCATTATAATGGTCTACAAATGCTTTGGGCATCCTAATAAGTAACCTTGCACTTTTGTAGGTTAACAAACCGGACACTTTTGGACTCAGGGCATTACACAACTACTAAATAGTTATGTATCCATTATGTGGCAAAAAGTTAAAAACACCATTCAAGACTACTTTTAAAAATTCTTTGTATAAGATGAATTACAAAACCTCGAAAAATGTATGCATCAAATAGCCAAAAAACTCTATTAACGGTCTCCCTCAAAAAAATTATATGACTTAACAATAGGAGGCTTTCCCACTAGCCCTCCACATTGGCGTCACTCCAGTTCGACCATGCAAAAATTTAAAATCTGCATCAACAAAAGGCACAATTACAACTTATGCAAAAATTTAAAATTTAAAATCTACATCAACAAGATGAACCAGAAAACTTCACTTCATTCCTCTCTGATGTTCCATAGTAAAAAAAGGATAACGGTCACTAAATACAAGGATTAAAAGAAACATATCAAGGGTTCCACAGCAAACAAACTGTGACCAAATTACAATGTCCAGATTAGGTACATTTTCAAAAATAAAAGAAGAAATTAACACATAGAAGTACTTCCCATCAACTCTAAGAATATTTCCCCTAGCATCATCATCATCAAGTTTGCTCCGATCCCTGCTCAACGTACATATGCCATCAATTGACAATTGTTTTTTTTTTTTAAACTGTTATAACTGAAAATTCAATCAAATACCTAAAAACATAAATTACCTGGAAACATGCGGGATCAAGGCACCACAAATCGTGGAGTTGTTTACAATCAAAACAAAAAGCTGCCTTCAGAACTTCTATTCTCACTACTCATAACCAGCATCTACTCGATCATTGCTTCTTTGCCGTCCATAAAAGTTCCCCCCACCACGCCTTGACTGAATCTGACCCCTCTCCCTGAACCTCGAACCCGTATTATGAGTTCCATCTTTAAGTCCTTCGGCATTGTTTGATTTGTTATTGTTGTATGGGCCAACTGGCTGGTACTCGTAATGAGCATTGTGTCTCTGCCTTTCCCAGTTTACAGGCACATGAAGATGTTTGCTTTCTTGCCCGGATGAGTTCCAATCTCCACGAGATTCATGCCCTCTGTCAAAACGGTTATTATTTTGGTTTGCACTCCTACGGAACCCTGATGATGACCGTTGCTCATGTCTAACATCCATACTTGCAGGAGCATGTTCAACTGGGCCAACAGGAACATGGCTCGGGGAGAGTGGTCGTCCCTTGAACGAACCCACTTTTCTCCCTCTAGTAGCTTCTTGATACCCTACATTTAATGCTTCTTCTGCATCACTTTTTTCAGAAGGAGATTGATCATGGCGAGGCTGGGATACACCTTCACTATGTTGTGGTGCTTGTGGTACTACACCCTGGGGAGTATTCTCTTTTTTGTTGGTCCAAGCAGCTCCAGCACCTACACTTCGACCACTATTGCTTTTGCTTCCTAGTTGATTATTGGCCGAAAAAGACTGAGATTTGGGTTGCCAATGAGCCGTTGAACGTTCCCCAATACCTCGAGTTTCTTTTGAAGCAGTAGGCAAGTCTGTTTGACTCATCTCAAGGGCTGAAGATTGGGTATTAATTTTGCTGGTGTCTCCACTGTTTATTCTCTTGTGATCAAGATCGTTGTTATGCCCCATGCCTTTCTGTCCCTTGGACGGATGCCGCTTTACTCTACCAGTTACCACCTGATCTTTTACAACAGTAACTCCAACTGATGCAACTGAATCAGAATTGTCGGGAGCTTTTTGTCCATCAGGAGCATTCTGTTCATCAGAATATTTTGGTTGCTCTTTGACTGAACTTACATCAGGCTTCTGAGGTTGGTAATCCTCGATTAATTGTTTAGCATTCCGACCAGGGTGTGAAGAAGGTCCATCATGCATACTTTGCACACTGACCGACTCTGTTGAAACCCGTTGCCACCATGACCCATGTGCTTTTCCCTGTTTATTCTGCTTACCATTCCCATTCCTGGGCTCCAAGGCAGGCCCCACTTTTCCAGCACCTGAGCCAGCAGGTTCAGTACTTTCAGTGCCTTGAGGACTCGAATCTGCTCTCCCAACAGTCTCATCATATGTAGAATGATTGATAGAAGATGCCACTGGTTGTTGAATGCTTCCTTGCTGAGCCATTTCCTTTGCTACAGGCTTTGGTACATATCTCTCAATTTCTGCCCTCTTATTTTTGGGATTACTCTGCACTTGATGTTCACTCTTCATTGATGGAGCAATGGCTTCATCCACAATTTTCTGACTGGCTTCATCAGTGTCAGCTTTGTTCTGTGACCGTACAGGTGCCCAAATAACATCACCGTGGAATTTCTCTGCTGATCTATTAACTTGTGGGTTTCTTGCCATCCTGCGAGAATGCTGAGATTTCCACTGGCTGTTACTCCCTCTACCATGAGAATCCTCGCTGGATAAGGATGAGTGATGCTCCAATAACTGATTTGCATCTTCAGAAATTGTTACTGACTGAATCAAGTTAGGATCCAATTCAGTCTCAGAAGTCATTGCCCTACCACTTTCAAGAGAGGCATTCACAAGATTTGTTTCTTTTGATTCTGACAATGGTAAAGCAGCCATAGATGATGCAGCCTCCACTTTGTGCTTGTTCTTGCCACTCCTGCTCTTCTTTCTCTGATGTATGGAGGAATCAGCCGCTGCATTTGAATTCATAGGCATGCTTGACGACTCAGCCACCGCATTTGGATTTACAGGAAAGCTTGATGACTCAGCCACTGAATTTACATTCACAGGCAAGCGTGTGGACTCGACCACTGCATTTTCATTCACAGACAGGCTTGACTTGCAGTTCAAGGCAATTTCATCGGTAAACCGCCCAATTGATATGGCGACCTTACGCACTGCATTGGCTTCACTATTTGGTGCTTCATTAGTACTGGTGAAAGTAGACTTCTCATTAGAACTCTTCTCTGGTAGAAGATTTTTCTTTTGTTTGTAGCCCACACTCTTATGCTTTGAGACATTACCATCATGAACGTGGGGAGCATTAGTACGATAAGCAACATCAGCGCTATCAGCATCCTGCTGCAAGGACACAGAATGCTTGTGCACTATAGGTTCCTCATTGGTACTCTTAGGTTTCTCTGGAGGTAGTTCACTGGACAAAACAGGGAATTGTTCATCTCTACTGGTGTTGCCCTCACTAATCCGAGGAACTACATTCAATTCTTGCTTATTCTGGATAGCAACACACGAAGCATTTTCTGACTTATGCATTGAACCTTCGTTTGAATGTTTACGCCTATCCAAGTCTTCCAGTTTTGCAAGAGCCCTGGCCTTTTGCTTTCTTGTCCGTTCTTCCTCCTCCTCCCTTAGTTGTTTGGCACGTTGCTCAAGTTCAAGTTCTCTCAACTTCGTACGCTGATAAAGAACACCAATAATAAATCTCAGATATGTAACAACTAGCAGGAAATAAAACAAAATTATATACCTGTACTTGATAATCACTTGGATCACACACAGGGGGAGCAGATTCTTTCTCTTCCCTTGCTTGAGGATACGGCCCAGACTTTTCAGAAGCCTCAGATGTGTAGCGGTCATGCACATGAACATTAGAATTAGTTTGGAAGCGTGAAGTTGATACAACACTGGGAGAATCTATGGCACGAATTTTTTTATGCCGACTATCAGCCTCTTTGCTGTTGATCCCTCCTTTACCATGATTACCAGATCTGCCTTGCATCCCATGTGTAGATCTCCTGAAAATTTGCAAATTAGTATTTTCCAAACATCGGAAATAACTATTCATTGTCAGTGGAAACCTTACAAGGAACAGAGAAATAAAAAACCTGGAGATGGTTGTTCCACCAGCAGCTGTAGATTCAAGGCTCTTATCTCCAGCAGAAACACCCATTTCATGGGATGCAGGATTCATAATTCCTGTGGCATGGGTTTTTTCAGTATGCACAAAACCACTACCACCTTCATTTTTAGAATGGTTAGCCTTGGTATTATGAACATGAATTTTATTCTTTTGTTCCTCCCAACCGGTAATGGAGGTAATATCCTGTCCATCAGAAGCCCGGACTTTTGCATTTAATCCCTCAATCTTCCGAATCAAAGTGGAATCTTTAGGAACAACTGAAACAGGTCCTCGAACCTCTGATAAACCAGATGATGCACGTTCCAAATTTCTTGCTGAACTGTCATCAAATGCCTTCATATTTCCCGTGCTTTCAGGAGACTTGACTTTGACAGGGACAGAAGAATGAGACTGTTGGTCATCATAAGTCTGACTAGAAATTTCTTGACTGGGCACCATCCTTCTTGAACCCATCTCGCCGTTGTTTCTGTAATCTGACCTCCAGTCATTCTCCCATGAAGACACTTCCGTTTGATCCCCCTTCTCGACATATGTAGCATTTGTTGTTGTTGTATCCTCCCATTTTTTTTCTTCATTCTTTCCATCCCAACCATTCTGTTGCTTTAAAAGAACTTTGTATGGTCCTTGATTATCATTAGGATGACCAGATTCCACATGTTCTGAAACCAATGTTTTGCCAGTAGAGCTATATCCACCAGATCTTCCCTGGGAATTGGTAGGCTCAGGAGCATTTTGGTTTGGGTACCTATTGTTATAAACAGAGGTGCCGGGTGACATTCCCATAAATGGAACATCCCGTTCATTTGAACTGCAATAACCCATCGGACCACCGTAATAGCCCTCATATGCCACGGGACCAGGGTAAAACCCAGGCCTAATTGGCATCCCTGGGCGAATGTATGCATCAGGCATATGAGGTCTGTACATGTCCCCATTTTTAGGATGATGTCCCCTTGGTCTGCCCCCTGGTGGGGGACCTGGCTGTGGATTGGCAAGAGCAGGTGGGATATGAGGACGGTAATAAGAATATGGTTCCATGGGAAAGCCACCAGGAGCAACAGGAGCTCCATATGGAGGACCTCCTGGAGGTCCTCTGAACCAAACACCACCTGGGGGATTAGTTACTGGCGGACCATGCCAAGCTTCATAATGTTGAGGAGGAATACTAGGATTAGGGTATGGTTGGGGATTGCCCTGCCACCTCTCCACACTGGATGTGACTCCATCTTCACTGTAAGGAGGGCTGTCTCTTCTCCAAGAATTTGCAGTACCAATTTTCACATCAACATTTACAGAAACATCACCTGAAATACGTGAAGAACTTCAAATGAGACAATGGAAAAACTTAGAAACAGAATTTGGCACAAGGCACAGTATCTCAGCATCTTCATTAAAAGCATGGGAATTGACTGCATATACACAAACCAACTATAGAAGTCCCATTCCTCTCTTTTGGGGGCCCTACTTCACCAGAAGACGAGCCAGGACGACCATGAGAACCGTGGTCTGTAATCAACAGACAAACAAGCAATCAAAGCACTGCATTGAATACTCTACTAAAGCACCTACACAACCTATACCAGATGACCATGACAAGTGTTCTCTTTCATGTATCCAACAAACAGTGCAAGATTTAAGTGACTGAAATTGCAGCATGAAATTTAGTTTGACAAATTAACGCTGCAGTTGGATTATTCAAAACTTTAAAACATGGATATTAGGTATGACATCAGCTTAGGTTTTTCAAGTAGCTGTTTTTGAAGTTAACACTCAAGAAAAGACCATACATAAGAGTAATAGTAAGTGATGTAAATTATCACATCAGAAACTCTTCCAGCCTTCTCCCAACTGTCACGACAGTAACTAAATATTCATAAACATGACACTAAATAAAAATTATATGGGCAATTGAAATTAAATATAACCTTGTGATTCATTCTTTACAGAATTATCTTTCTCCGAACCAAGTGTTGGAAAATCTCCAGAAGTCAGAGAAAACCCATCATTTTTGGCTGCCGTTACTCCCTGCAGGTATGACAATGAACAACTAATATAGATAAGGCCATACAGGTATGACAGTGAACAACTAATATAGATAAGGCCATACAGGTATGACAGTGAACAACTAATATAGATAAGGCCATACGAGAGAGAGAGAGAGAGAGAGAGCAAACATAAACGATGCAAACAAGATAAGGATAGCCAGAAAGAGGGAGTCTGACAAACAAATGAATAATCAAGATCACCATATAAATTGTAGTTAACTTGAGATATCCTCAATGCTGTTGCAATAAGCCAAGAAAGGAAAAATACATAACCAGCAAAAGATCAAGATCACCATATATATGTAGTCAAGCCAAGAATATGTTCAATTTCAGCAGTATTGGGTGGGAAAACAACTTAGTCCAAAAAACCATTGGCTATTTGATCTTTTTCTTCCTCCATTATCTTGCTCCTTTTTTTTCTCTGAATGTACCATACAAACTAAATAAAGACATTCTCTACCAGGATGCTCCAAATTATGATGAGTTAACTATATTATATGTTTTGACCTATTCCTTTCTTTCCCTTTTCATGCTTATTTTTGTATTATGCATAAAAATGAAAGCAATGAATTATTCAATATAATACCAATTACAGATTTAGAAAACCATATGATTAAACAAATATTTAAAAAAAAAAAAAAAAAAAAACTGAATAATACAGCAAAATGCAGTAGCTAGCAACCTATAGAAATTCTTCCATGACAATATAGTTAAGGGTGTTAATAGGAATAATATAAAATCCAGCCAACATAACATGCTAATCAATAGATATAAAGTCTTAACAATTTTGCACAACCTCGATGAAGAAACAATATATTGTTACTACAGCATATCCTTCAATTAGAAAGTCAGAAGAAAATTTCTTTATATGTAATTATTGGTAATACACAAAGATTCAAACAATGAGCTTACAATGAGAGATATACCAGTTTCTCTGCAGTCCCAGCAGCACCCCATGCCCCTGGATTTTCAGGCAATGATTCAGCAAACCGGGATAACTGTGAGCTACCAGGTCTAGTTTCTGCACTGCGAGGACGCAATGATGTCAGGGATGTCTGATTAGATGTCAATGCGCCGGAAGCTGATGATGGCCTAGAGTTTGCCCCCCATGCACTAGCAGTAGGTTCATGAGCTCTATCGCTACTGGCAGTTGATGGTCGTGTGCCACTTCCACCAGATGAAGGACGTCCACTAAGATAGCTAGGTGAACCAGGTCTGCCATCATTTCTTGGAGACAGCACTGAAGAACTCCATGCATTTGAGGTGGAGGAAGATGATCTACTGCCCCAGCTATGCGTACCCCTGAAAAGTGTAAAAATCTATTCAAGAACCGAAAAGGCATTCATAATCTGGACGTAAGTAACAATAAAATAATATTACATGATACACGGAAATCATAACTCAAACACATATACACACAGGAGATCTATATATATATATATATATATATATATATATATATATATAGAGAAAGAGAGAGAGAGAGAGAGAGAGAGAGCCTAAACTGATGGATGTATTACTTACTTGGGAACAATTTCCACTCTGGGGTCCAGACCATGATTTTCTGACCTTAAAACAACAGAGAGAACACAAAATTTTAGGGGGGTGGGGGGGGGAAACCATGCACCTCTGTAAAGTGAACTAAAAAGATTTCAGCAGGAACCAAATACCTTTGACTTGGTAAGTTAACGGGTTTTGGAACAACAACTTTCCCTAAAACAGTCATGCCACTTCTTCTGGTAGAAGTCGGAGCCCACCTGCAACAGTAATGGTATCATTAGATGACAACCTGAGGATATACATCAATTATAGATCGAAGCAAAAAATACAAATTAATCCAAAGTATTCTCTGGCACAAAGCACGCACACAGTTTGTTGAGATAAAATAATTCTAGGATCACCAATGAAGCAGAAAAATAGCAGAATAGTAAATAACAATCAGTCACACAAAACACCAAGATTAAGTGGTTCAGCTTAACAAACCTACATCCACTGGCGGAAACGATCCAGGATAAATTCACTAACAAAAGGATGGAGTACAAAAGAGTAGTACAAACAAAACCACTCAAACCCAAAAGCCCCAATATACCCAAGCTCACAAACACACAAAAGAGAATTAAATATAAAAGAGAAATTAATCTCTTAATTCTCTAAGAGCTGCTTTCTCCCTCTCACATTTTTTTCTCTCTTTTCTGTATGACATGGAGGTGCTGCCCAGTTGCCTTCTCGCCTCACGAATGGCTGAATGACTAAAGTTAAATATATACTAAGTGGCAATTGGTCAAATGCTTCATGGTGAAGGAAATGAATGCTTCACCGAGAAGCATTCTAACAAGAGACAAGAACACATCATGGCAACCAATAAAAAGAACAAAAGCTTTGGGGCTCAAGGTCAGACTTGATAAATCAAGTCATTTTCCAACAATCTCCACCTTGACTTAATTTCATCAAGTCCTAAATACAAATCTCCTCATTATGTCTTCTCCAACACCCCGAAGGGAAATCACAAGCTACAAATAACAATCAAGTCCAAGCACCTCTTGAACATGAGAACTAGAACTGGCTTAGTCAACATATCCACTGGATTTTCCTCAGAGACAATTTTCTTCAAAGCGATATCTCATTGTGTCATAACCAGATCACCAACATAATCTGAATCAACATATCTAATAACACTAGAACCGATACCACTGTTTATGTCAAAGATTGAGCCAACATTTGTAACACCCCGTAAATAACAGAGTATCAAATTCACGGCCTGCCAGTGAACCTTTTCAAGACCACCAACACTGATTGCATGTGAAACATCTGGACAGATGACAAATGCGCACCATAACATACAACACTAGAACCCATACCACTATTTCTGTCAAAGATTGAGCCAACATTTGAAACACCCCGTAAATAACAGAGTATCAAATTCACGGCCTGCCAGTGAACCTTTTCAAGACCAACAACACTGACTGCATGTGAAACATCTGGACAGATAACAAATGCGCACCATAACATACATGATGCTCCCAAATGATGTCGATGGCACCTCGCCATCCAAAATCTTCGCTAAACACACATCTTGATTCCCCAAAGGCTGAACTCTTCTGACCATCAAACTTTTTTACTTCAAATTTTGCAGTAGCCATCTCGCAAAATAAATACCCAAGCTCTGATACCAGTTTGTTGAGATAAAAGGATCCCCAATGAAGCAGAAAAAATAGCAAAGATAAAAAATAACAATCAGTCACACAAGACACCAAGATTTAAGTGGTTCGGCTTACAAAGCCTACATCCACTGGCGGAGACGATCTAGGAGAAATTCACTAACAAAAGGATGGAGTACAAAAGAGTAATATAAACAAAACCACTCAAACCCAAAAGCCCTAATACACCCAACCTCACAAGCACACAAAAGAGAATTAAATATAAACGAGAAATTAATCTCTTAATTCTATAAGAGCTGCTTTCTCCCTCTCACATTTTTTTTTCTCTCTTTTCTGTATCACACGGAGGTGCTGCCCAGTTGCCTTCAAGCCTCACGAATGGCTGAATGACTAAAGTTATATATATACTAAATGGCAATTGGTCAAATGCTTCATGGTGAAGGAAATGAATGCTTCACCGAGAAGCATTCTAACAAGAGACAAGAACACATCATGGCAACCAATAAAAAGAACAAAAGCTTTGGGGCCCATGGTCAGACTTGATAAATCAAGTCATTTTCCAACATTTGCATAATGCAATGTTAAATGCATAAAGCAGACCAGACAGGTAGTCCAACTACTTGATTCTACTAAAAAAGGATAATAAGCACGCCCAACAAGTAGTACATGAAAAGATCATTATACTTCATCAAGCGGGAAAGCAAATGCAAAAACGGTGATTCTATCTTCCATTCTGTAGCTGCTAGGTCTTGGGTGGTTTTGCCGTCCTATGGGTTGAGTTTCTCATTGCTGGCTGTGGTGTTTGCGGCTTGTCTTACGCATTCGACTGCATTGTTGTTGGCTTCGCTGGTGAAGGTGCACACAGTGGGTGACCGGAGATGGATTTTGTGAGACGGTTTTACCTTGAGACTTAAATGTTCGAGCTCTTGGTGGTTGAAGGGGCCTCTATTCTCCAGCTGGAGGAAAGGAGCAGGGGCTTATCCCGTGTTGCGTTCTTGGGATTAATGTATACTACTTGGTTGAAATCCACGATGGAGGAGTTGGTTCGCATTTCTGTAACAAATGAGTTCATCAAGTCGTTTAGAGAGGAATCCAAGGTGTTCATTGCTCAAAAAGGCTCCAACAGGCTTGGCTAGTTTCTGGAGGTGGCGGTGTACGCAGTCGGGTGGCCGGAGAGGACTCATCATGATCCCTGAGAGACGAGAAGGGCAAGGATGGAGTCATTTTGCTACCGAACTTAGCAAGGGGAAGGTTTTCTTTGATTCCACAGTCGGGAAAGGAATCATTGTCATGGTGTTGTGTCTGCTATCTAGTGTTCCCTCTTCGTCGGGGAAGGAGGTGGGGTTTGGGGTGGGCAAGGGCACAACCCATCTTGGCGTTCCCTTCTGTGTGTGTGAAGGGTTGGAGGTTTTTGGGTCGGGCCCCAAGGACTGTTCTTTAATTGCTACCCAAAAGTCCACTTTTATTCCTAAGACCACCAAGTGTTGTAATAAGGGGGTGAAGTTGCGGGCTAGGTCAAGCCTTCTCCTAGTGTGCAAGCCTAACGCCAAGAGGGCTACCTAATTGGGCTTAGACAAGGGTCTTGGGTCCAAAGCGAACTTTAGTGTGGGTCGTGGTTGTTTGAGTCCCTTAGCCCAAGTTGATGACTCTTCAAAGGCCTTGCCGGCAATTACGGCAAATGTGCGAGCTTATCTAGACCCGGTGATCACATCTGGTGTTTTTGGTATGATGGGTTTGCTCCAGCTAGGTCAATGCTTTCAAATGTCATCGTTTGTCATTTCCATATCTCATCGAAGCCGGTGTTCTCACTAGTAGGTTTGGCATCTCTAAACACACCGACAGCCCAAGGTCTCCCCCAAAATTCGCTGGAGATTTCACTCTCAGCATCATTCGTCTTCGAGTGAGCCTTGTCCAAGCAAGCAAGGTGGGTTGGTCGAAGATGCTAGGTCATTTGAGGAGTGTTCCTCCTCTCACGAATTGCTTCTGGGTGCTTAGGGTGGTGTACCACATAAGGAGGGAGAGGGTAAACGATGGGTTGGATGGGGGTGATGGTTATGGGAATGGGATAGATGTTGCTTTGTGTCTCCTAGATGGAATGGGTTGGTGGTGGTGAAGTTGGAGAGGTCCTTTCTCCCCCTCTATGTATCTATCCCCCAATTGTGTTGGGAGATTCCGGGTATTCAGATGGGGCTTGCATTGTGCAAAGGAGATCTGTCCTATTGTAGGGCTCTCTTGTGTGGGTTATGAGGAGCAGACTTTGGCTCTTTTGACAACTATTGAAGAGGAGCATCATCATGAGGAATTTTGCTTCTCTCTCTAATCTTGGTATTAAAGACATCAAGGAGATAAAATTTTCAAGTGCTCCATCAACTACGATGTCAGAGGAGTGTTCAAGTGGTGGAAAAGGCAAGGCTCATGTCTCTTAGAGTTGTGCACAGTTTATGGGGGTGTCTTCTTTGGGGCTTTAGGTGGTATTTTGCTTATGTGGGACTTAAGGGTGGTGGAGAAGTTAAGTTTTCAACTTGGCTGTAATTTTGATAGGATGGTGGATCTTGCCTTGGTGTTTTGGGGATGGATTTGGGGGGTTTTGCTCTTTCTAGTTAGGTATTTCATTTTGTATACTTTCTGTGTACGTAGGAACACCTAACAGTTTTAATTATTAATAGTTTTTCTTTTTTTTTTTGGATAACCGTCGGGGCTTCGCCCCAACTAGATTCCTGGGACACCGTTCAAAGCGCCCCCTCCACATATGGTAAAGCTAGGGTTTTCACCCATGGGTGTGGCTCCAAGCAGTGGCGGAGCTAGACAATTGATATTGGGGGTGCCGCTAAATTTTTTTTAAGGGTGCCGAGTGGAACTTGCGCAAGTAGGAGAGAAAAAAAATTTTCTTTTTTTTGAGAGTGTCGTGTGGAACTTGGGTAGGAAAACAGCAAAAAAAAAATTAAAAAATTAAAAGCTTTGGGGTGCCCCTCAAGGAATTGTTTGCATTAAGGGGGAGTCGAACTTTAGACTTGATGCTTCATGAGGCACCAAGGCCAAGTGACTAACCACTCAAACCAACCCCTTAGGGTTACTTACTAACACTTTCAATCCATCCATTAATGCTATTATAAAAATGCTTAAAGTTTTAGGTTCTTAAAAACATTCAAATGCCTTTTCTATTCAGTAGTATTCTACTGCTATATTTAGTAATTAACTAAGTAAATAAGTATTTTCGTTGTAAATTCTCACGTCTATAATCAACATTAAAATGTTTCATAAACATAGCTTCTTGTGCATTACATGTGCTAGATACCAGTTCTTTATTTTCTTTCTGCCAAAGAAAACATGCTAAGCCATATTTGTTGCCACTTGTCACAGTTGCATGCATGTCAAGAAAAAAAGAGCAAGGGACTGTTTATGAATCTATAAAAGAGAAAAGTATGCAAGATTTTTAAGCAACAAGGGCTGTGGCTGCCAGAACATTGAAGATATTAGAGAAAGTTGAGGGGAAACAATCACATTTTTTTACCTTCTCTCCCCACCCAACATAGTTGAAGTCACAGTCTAACTGTTGTTGCACAATCATTCAAACAACCTGACACAACCTGGGGACAGGAGAAAAGCAGATTGATCAATATAAAACGTTGCAGTAATGAATATGGATTTTAAAACATAGAAAGCAATTACAGTGTTATGTATAAATATCATTATCCACACGAACTGTGAATTCTTGCATACAACAAAACTTCTAGTAGTAATGTTTAAAGGATCATAATCTATCTGAATAGCAATATTTGTTTCATCTGCAACAAAATAGAACCAAACTCTTTGACCACATCAGTGAATTCTGTTTTGTAAGGATGCAGACAAAACCACATATCTTGTATACCTAGCCTCAGTAGTAATGGCAAAAACTGCTGTTTGCAGCCTAAAATGTTGAGACCCCAACCTCTACATCACAAGGAAAATAGTGGCTAAAATTGCTTTTATTCTTTATAATAAGATGTACCGAAGCCTAGTTTTTTGGGGGCTTCAACTTATACAGCATCTCATTTATCTCAAAGAGAAGTCTATCTTTTTCTGTCAACTCTTATCTCGAATGCAGTATAATAAATTAAATCCCTGTGCCAACTGGATTTATACAGTGTCACACACTTAAACTTCTTGTCAAATCCTATCCATTCAATAAGAATATTCCTTTCAAATAAGCAAAGTTCAAGATACAGTGGAAAGCATTTTCTAAAGCATTGTATAGAAAACGATTTCTGTCATACTGTAAGGACTTGTTAAACCCAACTTCCTCCAAGTAAGCCAACAGTTAAAGGAACTTGTCCGCTTTCTTAAAGATTTTTGTAATCTTCAGATTCTCTGTTGTGCTAAAAGACATACATGGTTCTACTTATCATGTTATATGTCATTTAACTAATATATTGAATTCTTAATATTCAAAAGCATCAGCAACAATAGGATTCAAAAACAATTGATACCATGTACTCAACACAACTAAGCCTTAATCCCAATCTAATAGGGATTGACTTAAAAAAAAAAAAAAAAAAAAAAAAACAACAATATCAGTGAAGAACAAAATTCAAAGATACAATATTCTAAAGGTCAGTTCAATTCCCAACTAATTTCAAAACTATTCCCAACATTCTATTTAACAGATCAACTAAAAGAGCAGCCAACGTTCTTCTCTCATTTCCAAAAAATCCTTTTATGTTTCTTTAAACCAGTTCAGCTAGGAGCACAAGTACACTCTCTGCTTCTCCACTCATGCATCAACAACTACGCTTAGGACTCCTATTTGCTATCTCCTCCCAACATCCCTTTCACTAGACTGCTCAACAAAGCCTTTGGATCAACTATGCCAAATTCGTCACAAAATCCTGTGCATGGCAATTCCATTTCATATGCATCTTTGTTCATTGCCCCGTCAAGAGTTCCTTCTGGTCCTCTCTCTCATCTACACAACACCTCAGAACCTAAATCAAAGCAATCTCACATACTAGTGTATATAAATGAGTAAAGCGATTTAGTAGACTGCTATACGACTATAGTGTTTCCTTTTACAAGTGTTGATCTAAGGGCTAATTTCCATTGCCATATCATCGAGTTATATAGCAATCTACTAAATAGCATTAGTCTATATAAATTTTCTGTCTTTTGATGGCTAAAAAATTCCTTCTCAGTAGTGTGATTACTAGTCTCTGTTGAAAATTTCCTATAACAAGTTTTATCCTATTTTCTCTCATCTACTCCTACAATCATGCAACATGCAATCACTTCTAAATGTCTTAACATTCATATTTCAACCTGGTCACAATAGCATTTTTCAATGCCTGAAACTAAAGCATTACTTCCGACAGTTGTATTATAAAGTTAGCTCTCAGATTAAATAGGAATAGAAAACAAATAACATTAAAAAAAAAAAAAAAAAAAAAAAAAAACCATTTACACAAAATCCTTCCATCTTGGCAACATTTTCATCTCTCTCTGTGTGTCTGTGGTATCCATTTTATTACCATTTCTCAATTACTAGCTCTGAAACTCAATTTCTATAATGCACAAAATTTGATACTGCCTAAATGAACCACGGAGGAAAGACTATACTCATAAGCTCAACAAGATCATTAAAAGAAATATTTACCCAACCCCATTTTACAATATTGATCATTACACCATCTTTCAATTATAGAAAAATTGTAACAATACAAGAAATTGACCCACGCACCACCAACCACTAAGCTAAAACATACTTAAAACAATTACAATCCTTATTCAGTCCCAAAACCAATCGTTCATAAGAAAAAATACCGAGCATATATGCAAAATCCCTAAATTCCCACGAAAAATACAAACCATTTTAAAAATAATAATATACAAAAGTTACAGCATAAATTAACCCAACAAGCCTGGAATTTGCATGAAAAAATCCCCAAACTCTCCGTTTGGTTGCCGAGAAAGCAAAACAAAACCAACAAAACAAGAGCATGATAAAATCTCGTAATACATTTGGCAACAAGTTAGTATTATTAATCCGCGAGTCCTCTATTCCATTTCCTTTTTCCCTCTCGCTTCTCTATTTTCCTTGTCCTTAAATTTCTCGCATAAAACAACATCCAAAACTGAAAATAAAATACTCGGAGGGAATTCGACTCGCCTGAGAGGCTGCGACGAAGATGTCTCTAAAGGATTCGCGGAAACCCTAGCGTGCGAGCGAGAGGGAAAACCCGATAAACAAACTTTCGCCTTTTTTTGAAGAGAGAGAGAGAAATGAAGCGCGATCGAACTCCCGCGCTTTCGAAGCTTCTGATCTCCGAAGAGTGTTGAAAGTCACAGGTTTTAGTGCGGTGGGGTTTCAGATCGACGAAGAAGAAGAAGAAGAAGAAGAGAGCGAGCGACAGGGACAGAGAGAGAGAGAACGATATTAATAGAGGACCTTTTCTCTCAAAATCGAAATTAATTAGAGAAAATTAATTCTTATTATTTATTTTGTGGAAGAAAAAAATCCAACGAAAGAAAATAAAAAAGAATCTGATATTACTGTATACCAGTATCCACGTTTTGACCATTTGTCTAATCCAAATTATCCATATCATATGCCTTGCCAAATCTTATAATTTAGCTATCAAATTAAGGTTATTATAAAATATTAAAATAATATATTGAGTTTTTTTTTTGCCGTCTATTAATATTATTTATTTTAAATGAAAATTTAAAACTGAATACAAAAGAGAGTAATGCATGATATTCCTGCATATCTCCCAGTTGTTTTTACTTTTTTATCCAAACAAAATTAGAGAAATAAATAAATGTATGATATAACATTAAAATAATATATGAGTGTTTTATTTTTTTATTTTTTATATGTCCATAGACGAGGAGAAAAAAAGATGGTATAAGTTTGAACTAGTGACATTCGCTTCATCAGACGTGATTTCTAATCCATTGAACTATCATCGTAAAACATATACGAACCCACCACCGCTGAAGCTATGGCAAGGCTCAGAGTCATGGAACTATGCAGGGACGCAGGTTTCTTTCATATCATGCTAGAAGGGGACTCCCTAACGATAGTGAAGGCAATTACAGCAAAAGAACCCAGCTATGACAGATATGGGCAGATTAAAGAGGATATAAAACTGGTCTTGAAGTCTCTTCGTAAATGGGAAGTTTGTTATACTAAAAGAGACGGCAATAATGCAACCCATACACTGGCAAATGAGGCTTCTAGAACTGATACAGATAGCATTTGAATTGAAGAAGTTCCAAATTGTATTTTCAATATTATTATCTTAGAGCAATCTGCTTTATCTTTGTATAGCTTTGGCTCTCGTTGTAAACTTTATTCGTGGATGAATGAAAGTTTCCTACTTTAAAAAAAAAAAAAAAAAAATTAAATACAAAATACAATAATATAGTCAATTAACTAGCATAGCCTATAAATTTTAACCTAACAATATTGCAAATATAATATTTTTAGTAAAAAAAAAAAAAAACTAGATATCACAATTTACATGTATTTTCAAAATAAATAAATAAATCTACCATCTTTTTGTCTTCCATGGACCATCGTAATATACAAGCTACAAGTTCATAATATATTTTTGTTATTTTATAATTCTAGAAATTGATCACAAGAAGGTCTTCATTTGATTCTAAATTAGGATTAATTAGAATATTTAAAAAGTTTTTCTCCAAGCGTTCGGCTCTTTGCTCCCTAAAACGCCACGTAATTAACTCAACACGTGCGAGGCAGCACATGTAAACTCTGTCTAAGATTACTGAGCTCCATCGGAGAGATTCGCAGTGGTGTGACAGTTTCAATGGCTTCAGAGACGAAGAAAGGTACTATCATTTCTCATTCCGATTTCCAGAGTATTCCCAATCAATATGCACGATATGAATCTCCTTGACTTGAATTTTGATTTCTATTGAAACCCAAAAGCCCATGTACACTGGCTCGCCAGATTTGCCAAAATTTCAGTGGGCGATTCTGAATACATTAATCACAGCCCTGTTTACTATTCAAAGTTGCTGAGTGTTGGTTAATGAACGGACTAATGTCAATGATGCAGTTTGCCAAATTCTTATGTGGCGTGCCTTTGCGTGTGTGTGTTTTTTCTTAACTCAAATGAGTTGCTGTTACACAAAGTAGAGATTTTCTTCGATTTGGAAATAAGTGACTGGATGTGGGTTTTTTTTTTTTTTTTTGGGTTAAATTCTTTGCAAGTTTATAGATCACAATTGGTAAAATTATTTTGAGGAAGCTTTGAAGGTAGTTTTTCAAGGCAAGGAGCTGGGGTTCAAATAGTTATTAGGATTTGGCACGCATTCATGTTGATATTAGAGATATGGAACCCAAATCGCCATCGAAACTTAAGCTCTCAATAAAGGGATTTACTCAGTATAAACAGTTGTTAAAAACAAGTATCATTATTTTGGTTGTGGTGCTGTTATTGGTTGGAGTCTACTTTGCATTTAGCCCTGGAAAAGGTGGTAGTGTAGTTAAAGGGTCATATTTTGTTGTGGTTGTGGATTGTGGAAGCACAGGGACGCGAGTGAATGTGTACGAGTGGATGGTAGGAGGTGTAAGTCGCATGCACTTTCCTCTTTTGTTGCATTCTTACCCTGACAATATTTCCAAGAGTTCACTCAGGAAGAATTCTTGTCAGTATCACTGTATGCAAACTGAGCCTGGGTTAGATAAATTTGTCGGTAACTCCTCGGGAGTGAGAGCCTCTTTGGAACCATTGCTTATATGGGCAGAACAGGTAGTACCTCATGAAAGACAAGGAGACACTCCTATTTTCGTTTTGGGTACTGCTGGGTTAAGGAGGTTGGCATTTGAGAATGCCAGGCGGGTTTTGGAGGATGTAGAGGCTCTCGTGAAGGAGCACATGTTTTTGTATAGGAAGAGTTGGATAAGGGTGTTGAGTGGGAAAGAAGAAGCTCATTATGGTTGGGTTGCTCTGAACTATAAAATGGGGAGCTTTAAAAATTATTCAAGGTCTCCCACTTTGGGACTTATTGATCTAGGAGGTTCCTCGTTGCAGGTTGTGATGGAAATAGATGATGCAAGAGAAGACATAAACTTAGTGACATCAAAGATTGGTTCGATGGAACATAAGATTTTAGCATACTCATTGCCAGCATTTGGTTTTAATGAGGCATTTGATAGGAGTGTTGTCATGCTCAGTCAAGCACAATGGTCTGGGGAAAATACTGGTAATACATTAGAAGTCAGACATCCTTGTCTTGGTTCTGATTTTGTACAAAACATTACCTGCTCTGGTTGCTTAGGGCTTAATACCACGGATCAGAAAAAAATGTGGAGTCAAATATGGAAAGCTGAAGTTCCTACTTTGTATCTGGTTGGGGACCCCAATTGGGAGCGGTGCAAAGAACTTGCAAGGACTGCTGCCATCATTTCAAGCAGTTTAGATTGGTCGCGGCCAGCAATTCATACAAACTGTAAAGGAAGCTCTTCTTATGGTGGTGAGTACTACTATACATTCCTCAGTGGCTGAAAACTTATATATTCTTGTCATATCCTGATATCGGTGTATTTACTAATTTGGATTTGCTATGATTTTGAATTTTTTTCTGCTAGCCTTAGGACTTCAGTAGGCTTTTGTATTGTCTACAAATTAGACAGTCAAATATCATATTCATAGTCAAATATCATATTTCTTGTGCTGTTTAAGTATCACAAATACTAGATTTAAGCTGTTCGCCAAATGAAGGATTATGGACTTTCATTTATGATAATTAAGCATCTCATCAAAGGATGGGATAAGCCATCTATAACTCTTTTGCTCAATGATTACTATTTTCATGGTGATGGAAACTTAATTGTTACTCATGATACGAAAACTGTCAAGGCACCACATGTTTGGTGAAGTTGAAACATAAAGCTACCTTCTTTTTGCTGGTATATTATTATCTACAGTGTTGAATTGGCATGCCCAAATTTTCTTTCTTACGGTAATAAGTAGCAATTAGTTGGGTTTTACATATCAAAAACCAGAAAGGCGTGTCCGCTTTCCATTTTTATTGTCTTAACTTTTTATGCATCAAGTACTTTCTCCAATAAAATTGGTTCATTTCTTTTTATTGAAGGGATTTGTAGGATTTATGTGCAGGGATTCACCTTTTAATTCCTGCTTGTGATATGCAGGCAGTGACATCATTAATTTGACTGCTGTCACTCACCCCTCTATGCGGTTTCATGCTTTATCTGGATTTTTTGTTGTTCACAACACATTAAATTTGAGTCCAAGAGCTAACTTGACAAAGATTTGGGAGGAAGGCCAGCATTTATGCTCAAGATCATGGGTTAACTTGAGCAGTATTTCCCGAAACCAAAATTATGCTCGACAATATTGTTTCCAGGTGCCTTATATGGCATCACTTATTGAGGATGCACTCTGTCTTGGTGATAAAGAGATAGTATTTGGTCCAGGGGATGTTTCTTGGACATTAGGAGCTGCATTGATTGAAGGAGAACAGTTATTGTTGAGAGCTACGAAAGCTCAGACTAGCAGTTCTACCTTAAAGAATATCGCCATGTCCTCTCCTGTTGTTCTGTTTGTTTTACTTCTCTGCCTTTTGTTTATCATTTATCATTTCCAAATCAAGCTGCCTATGCCAAGCATGAAGGCCGCTGCTGCTGGAGTATCTTTGCCATCTTATACGCATCCGAAACGCCGACCTAACTAACTTCTGGCTGCAGATGCGTGGAAGAATAATGTGTTTTACTTCTAGTCTAGTCAGATGTTCATTGTTGTATTTTCTCACACAACCATAATTCATTCATTATTTTAGGTTGAATACATGGTATATATGTTAGAAAAGATTCTGAATTGTGTGATACGTCTAAACTAGTTGGCACATTCATCATTTGGATTTGTCTATAGCAACTGTATCCTGGCACTTGGGTTCATGTCATTTTGATAATTGGGGCATTCCCTGAACTTGGGTTGGAACCTATTTTTAGATCTAATTTTTGAAGTTGAGACGTGCAATTTTTAAAATCATTATTAGATTTGTGGAGTTTATGTGGGTCTCACACATGAACCTACAAATTTAATGGTGATTTTGAAAATAGGGAGGAGAGACAGACGAAAGAGGAAAGCAATCTTTTTTTTGAAGATTTTATCTGGTCCTAAGCTTGGTCCCAAGGGACAATCCTGTATACAGTATGTAATTGTTTGTTCAAATTACTTGGTTAAGTCGTCAGAATCTGACTTAAAAGTTTTTGTCTCCTTCATATCTCACCAGATGTACTACTTATCAAAATAAAAATATCTCACCAGATGTACTATTACAATTACACATGGGCAGAAAAGTTCTGTTGCAGGGACATGGGTGCTGACAATTGCACAGTAGCTGTATTCTATGATAACTTGTAGCCCAAAACTATTTATAATGGGTTAGCTTAGAAGCAATATTTAGGAAGGACGGGAAATAGGCAATCACTTTCAATGATTAAATAGGCAATCACTTTCATCCATTTCATTCGCAGCATGTTCTACTTTCTGTCACTCACTCACTCGGTGCTTCTTACTTGTAAATGCGCCTTGCCATTTGAAGCAATTGCATTCTGCCATTTAAAGCCATTTAAAAATCTCTTCTTTTTTTTTCTTCTTTTTTTATAGCTATTCATTTTTATTATTATTATTATTATTATTATTATATTTTGGTAAGATTTGGTGAGTGTACAGTAATCATCAAATTATGAGCACTTCCCAATGGATGAGCCATATTTTTATGTAAAATGGCCTCTCAAAGTCAAAACTCATTTTTATCTAGTTTAGCTAAGCCATTTTTAAATGTTTTTACATCCGATTAGTTATATTTTTATCTATTCTATTAAAATATTATTAAAAGTAAGAAAATTTTTGAGAAAAAAAGAACATGTGAGAGGAAAAATAGGAAAAATTTTGGAAAAAAGAGAACATGCTGAGAAAAAATAAGAAAATATTTGGGAAAAAGATAAAATATGTGAGAGAAACAATGAAAAATAAAATAACTCTCTTGAAAAGTGCTACTACATTTAGCTTTTTTTTTAGCTCTTCCAATCAAATATCTATTTTACATTTTATTTTGGCTAATCCAATATAAGAGGTTTTTTAAACATTTGAAGAGTTATTTTAGATAAAAGTAACATTTGGCTCTTCCATTGGGAATGCTCTTAGCAACTAACTAAATTTTTTGTTAAACTAGTAAGCCAAATATAGGTGATTTTTCATCCAAATTTGCATCTCAAGCAGCTTTGTGCAGCTGATTGTGAATGCTCTTACTTGAATATTTATCTTTTTAAAGGAAACGTGAGAGAGAGTTTTTTTTTTTTTTTTGATTAATAAAAAAAAAATGGAACTCACATGAGAGAGAGATAGAGAGAGGAAAAACCAAAAGCCACATAAACAAAATGGAACTATATTGAAATTTGAAATTAACATATTAGGACAACTGCAATGGGAACTTTTGAGCCTGTGAGGTCACCTAAGAGATCAAAACCGCATGGTGATTTATTGGCAAGCCCATTGACAATGCAGCTTGGAATCGGTCATGAGCTTTTTTCCACATCAATAGTGACTAATAACTTTTAATTATTTTTTGATAAATAAGTATTTTATTGAAAAGCGCAAAAGGTTGCAATATTAGTACACAAGATGTATATAAAGAAAGTTCACACTAAAGGTGAGAAGAAGAACAAAAATCTACAAATTGAGGCATAGTAAAAAATTAAGAAACATTAAATGCTCTCGCCAAGTGGAGAAGGGAAAGGATCCTCTACAGTTTATTTGAACTGGAAAATATCCAGTTAATTATTCTTTAAGGGTATTTTTATCTTTTCACTTTTTAAGAGGACAAAAATACTCATTTACTATAACTAATTGGATATTCTCCTGCTCAAATAGGATCCTAATTCATAGAGAATGGTCTTAACAAAAATCTTTTTGAGCTCGTCCAACGTCTTTTCCTATCTTCAAAACATCGTGCATTCCACTCTCTCCACATAGTTTGCATTCCACTATTCACTTACACATACAACACCATTTCACCATGATAATTCATCTCTTAAGTAGATTATCCAAAGTCAGAATCTTATCGAGAGTTGCCTATCCACACAAAGAAATTCACTCTCAATGGAACTTTAACTCTCCATATACTCCTCCACAAAAAAGAAGAAACCCCTAATGTAGATGTCCCTGAATAAGAAAGCATGCGGAAAAATGATCGCACCTCAAATTTCTTATGCTTTGAATGAATCCACCAAATGCAATCCCCCCTAGCCGTAGTTGGAAAGCATACAACATCCCAAGAAAAGCCATCACCACATCTACCTCTCAATCTTGGGCTGCTCATAAAAATGGTACATTCCATTGAATAACACCATTAGAATTTTGCATATTATCCTTAACCCATGCCTCCTTATTTCTCGCAATATAAAATAATCTTTCAAAGACTGATCCCCACACTAAATATCATGCCAAAATCTAATATGAGAACTATCTTTGACTTTAGATCTAAGAGAACTCGAGAAAACTCCTCACCTTCTCCTAATATGTTTCCACACTCCAACACCAAAAGGACCCTCCACCACCTTAGTACACCAGCCTCCATTCATACAACCATATTTTTCACTAAATGGAACTTAAACTCCTCATTGAGATTGCCCCATAAGAAGTCTCTTTGCAGCTTCTCTAATCTATTCGTCACACCTAAAGGTATAGGGAATAATTACAAAAAGTATGTAGGTAGGTTAGACAAAGTGCTTTTAATCAACGCTAACCTCCATCCCTTTGATAAATACAGCCTCTTTCAACCCGCCAATCTCCTTTCCACAGCCTCGACAATACCATTCCAAATGGTGGTAGACTTGTAAGGCGCCCCCAAAGGAAGACTCAAATACTTCATAGCTAACCCTGCCACCCTACATCCAAAAATACTCACTAGCCTATCTATATCCTCCACCTCACCAATTGGAACAATCTCTGACTTCAGCAAATTAATCTTTGTATGTTAGCATGGCGGGGTAATAAATTACAGAAAACTGCTGAGAAAAGAAGATTACAGGAAACTATTGCATACACAATTTTTTATTTATGCACATTCAAATAATGAAGTACAATAGGTTTTACATAATATTTAAAATAATATATATACATACAGACAGGATTCAAAACACAGGAATTTATGTTTCATTAGCTCCAAGTACATAATAGGGCCACCCATGCGACAGTTTAGTATGCAGCTACTCCACTCAACTTACAGCCATCTAATTCAGATGCATTAATATCCACCCAAACCTCATTTACACGCCCAATAATCCGGAATGGAGAACTGTACTGTGCAATCGAGTAGGCATAACCACTTGCAGAAGAAGTTGAATTCGCCCATGGAGACCTGCTCAAGCTAATGCCAAGCTTCTCTGCCTCTTCAACAATGTTACCATCCCTTGCAAATCCAGAGAACTTCCTAACAGCAATACAGCGACTAGTGTCCCATGCACAAGGTTTCAGGTTCAGCTCTGGAAGCGGGAGTGGAGGGCTAGCTTGGAACTTCACCGGCAAGTAAAACTGGACGAAATAGGCCGATGAGTGTAGAGGGCCAGCTTCCGGGACTATGCTTGTCAATACAGGAGCTGTCATTGCGATCCGGGAGAAATTCAGATTAGCACCTTGGATGTACTGGAACAACCTGTGAGACAACAGGAAAATATGTAGCTAAATGAAAAGGTCTGAAAAAAAAGGGTACACAGAGGATTTTATGAACGTTATAGAATTCTTGCACTGCCATGGTGCCTGGTGGTTTCAGGACATGGTGGATAGTGGATACTATGAACAAACCACATGTTCTCTATTGATGATAAACAAAATCAGCATAAGAAGGGTATCAATGCTGTTGAAGCAGGTTGCATTCGTTGTGATGGTGATATTGGTATAACTGAGGAAGAGTAAACCAAAAAATGCAGGGTTGTTGTGGTGTTTTTCCATTTACATATAGGGTTAATAACTTTTTTAGTACCTGTGTTTGCAGTTTTTTTATTTTTTTTCCCCCTAAGTTTCCAAAACAGTCAGAAATCGTACCTGACTTATGGGAAAAGACGAAATTGATACCTCTGTTAGATTCCGTGAGAGAAAATTAACGATCTGCCATGTGTCACTCCCAAAATATGCCACGTGTCATAAACATTAAAAATAATAAAAAAATAAATAAACCTAAAAAAAAAAATAAAAATAAAAATTGAATGGGGTTGTTTGCCACCCCATTTTGGATAATGGGGGTGGTTGGCCAACCCCATTTTGGCCATTGGGCATGGCTGAGCCACCCCGAAGGACCAAAAAAGGGGTGGCCGAAGCTACTCCCCTAGCCAAAATGGGGGTGGCCGGCCACTCCCTTTTTGGCCCTTGGGGGTGCTTCGGCTACCCCTAGACTAGCCTTGGGGTGGTCAACCACCCCCGTTGGCCAAAATGGGGTGGCCGGTCACCCATGCAATTTTCAATTTTTTTTTTTTTTTTAAGTTTAGTTATTATTATTATTTTTAATTTTTAACACATGTGACATATTTTGGGAGTGACACGTGACAGATCGTTAATTTTCTCTCACTGAATCTAATGGAAGTATCAATTTCTTCTCTTCTTATGGGTCAAGTACCATTTTTGACTGATTTGGAAACCGAGGGGGAAAATATAAAAAACTGCAAACCCAGGTACTAAAAAAGTTATTAACCCTTACGCCAAAAAAATATAATATTTTGTAAAACATTTTACGCCAAGAAAGCTGTAACTCTATGGCTGACATGATTCTCAGTAGCCACAGCCTCATGACTCATAGAATCATGAAACGAGGATAGTGCTTTGAAGTATCCCCAAATCATCCACCTAAAAACTAAAATGCAACTAACTATGTAGTCTTTCCAAGCCCGTTTATTTCTCAAAGTATAATTCCTATATCCTTCCATAATTTTTGAATTTGTTACTATCCCCTATCAAGTTTCAAGAACCAAGAGCAGATTATCTGGAAGTACCAACAATTATGAAACATCAAGGCTAAAACACTGAGATTTCCTATTTATAATTACATTATATGATGCAATCAAACATACACAAGATACATAAACTGATCATATTACTGTGTGAGGGGTTTACCTTAACTATTTTTTTTTTGGGAGGGGGAGGCGCTAGTAAATAATTTTACACCTACTTGTTTGGTCCCTGAGAAAAGCCAGAAAGAGCAAAGGAAACTAAATATTGAATTACAGGATTTATTTCGATCAGGTCCCTGAAAATGTAAAACCTTCAGATGAGAAACCAAGGATCAAATCAACTTCTTCCCTTTATTCTATAATTTCTCAGCAACCAAGCGGAAATCGGAAATCTTCACCTCGATTAAACCAAACTAAAACGTATTGGACTCAACTGAACATACGCTTTTGACCCAAACTATATAAAACCAACAACAAAAGAGAGATTAAAAACCAAGGCCCAAAATTGCAAAGAACCGAAAAAAAAAATAAATAAATAAATCGAAATTTCCTTCATTGATTGTCTTTTCCTTAATTTTCTCGAGAACCAAACAAAGAGGGGTGAATATGGGTGGTCAATTGCATGGCTAAAGTAAGTACCTATGGAAACCACGCTTGGTGGCCTTGTCGAAGGAGATGTCTTTGACGGGAGCAGACATCCACGTGGCGTGTCTGTAGAGTCTGATCTCGAAGTCCGATTCGGAGTGAACCACCGTGTACGGTGGCGATTCAAGCGCACTGCACAGACCCAGAAACCCTAAACACAGCACCACCACCACCCATCTTGATTTCTCCATCTCTCCCTCCTTCTTGCAAACACACAAAGTTCACCCTCAAGCTGTCTTTTGACTTCGCTCCCCACGACGTTAGACCCATTTGAGAATTTTTTTACCGGATAGTGGCGCGTATATTTTAATATTTTATTACTAATTTTATAATTGGGTGCTTTAAATAAATTTTATATCAGAAATTACTTTTTTTTAAACAAAATAAAAGTAGGGGTGTCAACCCGGTTTTCAATCGAAAAATCGGTTTTAAAACAGTTGATAAAGAATCGGTAATCGAGTACCCTTGTCTGGTTACTATTTTTGAAGTTTTTATATACCGGGTTCCGGGTTATAACCAGTAACCGGGTATCTAGCCACCCCCATCGAGCCACCCCCATCGAGCCACCCCCATCTAGCCTGATGGGGGTGGGTGGCCAACCCAAATTTTTTTTTTCTTTTTATTTTTGAAAAAATATATATTTTTATCGGTTTCTTTTTTTAAAAAAAAAAAAATTAGGTGGCAAGTTAATATATAGTCATCACTGATGACGTAGCCACTTATGCTAGATATCGAATTTTAATTGGTTCAAGGTTAATGACATGGACTTCTGTTAAGTCAACTAACGGACGGAGGTACTAATTCGGTCTTTATTAAAACTCTGTGTACCTCCTGTGATAAAAATTAAACCCTATGAGAAAAAAATAAAGACATGAAACCCTGGAGATTTTTAGTATTTAACCCTTAATTTAATTATATATATACACGCAATATGACCAAAAATAAAAATAAAATAAAAGTAAAAATGAAAACCAAACCCAACCAGTTGTTTCACTCAACTGAACCAGTTAGAAACTCAGCTCCCAAACGAAGACGCTTTTTGTCCTCCGAGACAGAACGCGAGACGACGAGAAAATGCAGTCCGTACGGAAATTCATCGCCGGTGGCCACCGGATCGGAGTTCGATGCGTTTCGACCGCCGATTCTGCTTCTCTCAGAAAGAGCGTTGTTTCTTTGTTGGATTCCCTTTCTCTCAAACCAGGTATTGCAAACCCTAGGCCGATCTCTTTCACTTTCCATTTCACAGAGTACTTTGTCTCTAACGCCCTGTTTGGTTCCCGCGATGATATGTGAGAAAACGAATCAAATTATAACCTTTGAACCTCTGCTTACCCGTGACGTTCAACCTTAGCATCATAATTACTCTTTTGGAAACAAAAATGGCATGTAGCATAAGATTGAAACTCATTTCATTGGGCCCCGTTACGAATCAGCTGATTGGTTTTTCCAAGTAAGGATCTGTTTGGTCACTGAGAAAACATAGGAACGTCTGTTATTGAGAAAATGTAGGGAAAAGATGTTAAAGCTCTAAATCATTTTTTTATGTGTGTATCTACAATGGGGAGGTTTTGATTTTCGGGTTTTTGCTGATGTTCTGTTAAAGGGAAGAAAAAAGATGATGTGTGTTGGTCTTGGGATTTTGGTTATTGATCTGGAGTGTATCTGATGGTTATTGTTATGGATGGTGGAAATGGTGGTGGTAGGTGCAACGCTGGTGCAGAATTGTGGGGACAGTGATATTGGGAAGGTTGTGGTTCAGGTGGCGAAAGAGCGGAACCTTCAGACCGTAAGCATATTCGAAGACAAGCCGGGGAGTCCTGATATCATTGAAGAGCTCAAGGCACTTGGTGGGGATATAGTTGTCCCTGAAAGTTACACAAAGACATGGTACTTTCTATTTCTTGGTGGTTTTCTCGTGATAATATGTTGTTGAATGTAATGTGTGTCTCTACCGAGGCCTGTGCTTGTTGTGAACCTGAAAAGTGATTAGGTTGTTTCATTTTGCCTGTTGGTGAATGTGTGACACCCCAAAAGTCCCCAAAAAGTTGGCATAAATTGCTCACATTGAGTGGGTGGATTATAAAGGTTTTACGGGCACTAAGTCTTACATTGGTTCCTTATTAGGTGAGACTAGGCTTTATAAGCGATTTCTAGGAAGCTCAAATTGCAACTTGACTAGTGATTATAGTGGTTTTGAATGCAATGTGTGTCTCTACCAAGGTTGGTGCTTGTTGTTTTTTGATTTGCTGAGTAATTGTGAATGTTTGTGAACCTAAAAAATCATTTGGATGCTTCATTCTGCCTGTTGGGGAATGCACTAGTTTTTTCCTTGTCAACATGGTGTTCTTGTTTGACATCAAGTTATAAAGTAGCCGTTATCATCAGAGGTCTTTTTCTCTCAATATTTGTAGATTAGGCCTTTTATGTGATTCACTTTGAGTTGTGAACCTGCATTGAGAAGCTTATGTGCCAAATTTGAGAACAAAGAAGTAGGAGTCTTTATACATAACATTTGGGGTAATAGGAGGTGTGAAGCCCAACAAGTACGAAAACACAATAACGGTGCAATTTGAAGATTTTTAAAAAAAAAACTGAAAGAGGGCTGCTTTTGTCTTTATTCTGATAAAGATTTTCTCCTTTTACTCATACATTACGCTTTTCTGCTAGCAGGTATATGAAGCGTTTAGCTGGTGAGCTAAGACCATCAGCAGGTCTGAATTTCAGTGATGGGTCCCAAGCAACTGCAGTATGCAAAGCAGTGACGAGTGGGGGAACATTTCTTACTTATGGAAAGAAGTTACCCAAGTATGTGGCCTACGATGGAGCAGCTCATAAACCAGTTGAGTGGGATGCTTTCCTCAAGCAAAAGAATCTGAAAGTGCTGAACTTCTAGGAAAGAAACTGGAAGTTGTCCCAATGAGCAGTGGTATTTTGTTCACCTTTTCATTCTGATAAGTTCCTTGCATTTTTAGACTTGTTATGTGGAGAATGTTTTTCCACATGAAATTCTTCCAAAGTGTTTTTCCTAATCCCTGTTATTTTCATTTTGAAGAAGCCTAAATTATGCTTGCAGAAAGCTTCTAAAGAGGGGGGGTCTTTATTCTCCTAGTTGTAGGCCCGTGTGATCTGCAAGTGAGCAACTTTGTATTTCATAAATAATCGTTCTCGTTTGATAACAGACTTAATTGTTCTTACCATGTCACAATTCAAGAAATCACTGTATAGCATTAGTCTGTTAATTGGTCGTGCTTCTATTTCCAATTTGGCTCTAATTGGTCTCTTTAGCCGCATTTCTCAATGAGCTTGGTTCAATTGAATTCCTTGATGCTTTGGTTTTGAGTAATGCTGGCTGACGTAGCATATTTTAATATATTTTAAGTAACTTTTCATGTCAATTATTTAAAACATTCAATGTTAATGGGTATAATATGAGTGATAAATGAGTGTAAATAGTAGAACTACTCTTTGGTTTTAAACAGTCATTCAAAATGCAACGTCAATTATTTAAAACATTCAATGTTAATGAGTGTGATATGAGTGATAAAGAGTGTAAATAGTAGAATTACTCTTTGGTGTTAAACAGATTAAACAGTCATTCAAAATGCAACGGAAGGGAAGATTTTATTTCTATTGAACATCCACTTTTGTCATTGATACAGTTTAGACAATATGGATTGAGGAATTTACCTCAACTCACATTCTAGTAGGTAAATATTTTTCACTCAACTTGGTAAAAGACTTTGAGAATGACTTTTGAAATGTTCGTGGTTCAAGTACAAGTGGCTGCTTTATATAAGCCTCCTTCCACCCCCAAAGAAAAAGCATAAATAAATTCTCCAGTCACTGGGGAGGCCAAGGAGATATGGAATAAGTTCAACCGTCAAGCCCCAATGATCCGGAAGAAGTTTTGGACCATCTGAACCGCCTACCATATGCCTCCATTGCAGTTCTGAATAACAATATGAAGATGAGAGATAACAATACAATCAGTGAGGGGTGGCTTGAGTAAGTCTAGAAGGAAACTTTTATCCTCCTCTTGTTTCTCCAAAGATAATTTTAAAAGTTACATCACTTTTGACAAGACAAAAGTCTTCATTCTAGCATTACTTGGCCATCCTTAAGAGATATATTGCACAGAAAATGCCATAAAATAAGAATGAAGTTGCGTAATTAAACATATTATTCTCGTACCTACAAAACCATGAGATGCATGTAAGAATTTCTATTTTGTCAAGTCATTTCAGTCTCTAAAGCTAGCTGGCACTGTCTCTTCTGCAAAATATTCCTTCCTGACAGTCTCCACCGAGCAAAATCTCACCTTCAAAAACGAATATACACATGAACTAATATGAGTCTGACAATACATAAACGTGAGCAGAAAGGCTGAGAAGCAGAACAACACGAGAGTAACAAACAGCACCTAGATTACTCATGTCCATACCAGAGAAGCATATGATTTTAACAAGGGCCTGGCAAGCAGCCAAATTGGCTTAAATACAAATGGAGCTTCCACAAAGAGGACTTGCCCCAACCGCCTCGGATAATAATAGTAAAATACATCAAACTGTCAAAAGAAATGAAGGAGCAATAAATCAACCCAGAATGCTCATAATACTACCTTCAAGTAATTATGCTACTGTCTTAAAAGCGAAAAAAGAAAGAAAGAAAGGTATGGTTCTTGAACTTCTGCATAGTGTTGACAAAAATTAAGCAAAGGTATGTGACTTCAAGTTAAAAACCTAAACAAAGAGTACAAGTGATGGTACCCATTCAAAACGATTGAGGATATATATTTGCCAGCAATAGCAATGGCATTGAGTAGTAGGGTAGTCAACATCAGATAAAGACTAAATGACCCAGGATTGTTTATTTATTTGAAGCATATTGAGCTCCATGGTTTTGAGGAAACTAAAGAACCCTTAAATCGTCGCCTCAACTTTCAACATAAATTCATTGCAGGCTAAGCTAGTAGCAGGAGCAGTAGTATGAGTACAGGGACAGTTTTTATAAAATTGACAACCACCACCAACCTATGAATTTGGAAGAACTACATAGAGAACTCAATCAGCTGAAATTGATGCTTCTTTGTTTTTATATGTCAGAGTGTAGCATTTGATTCATTGGATAAGATAATGCCAGCCACAGGAGCAAGAGAAACAACACATATATCCAAGTTCAAATTACCTATATAGAATATAATCAGCAGCTAGTGTGCAAAAATTACCAGAAATGTCAAAAAATTAAGATCTGCATTTTCAGTACCAAAGCCCCGAAGATCAAATATTCCAAGTATTTCTTCTTTCCCAGCAGGAAGTTTACCCAATGCCTTCTCAATCATTAAGACACAGAGCTTCTCATTCTCTGCAGGATCCTGCATCTATAAGCAAATTGATCTATGCTTATAATTAGAACAAAGAATCCATGCTAGAAAAATCAAACGGATAATCAATTTTTTAATTGGAGTTTGAAATTCAACCAATATTTCTTTGACTTCAGAAATACCATACATGAATAGACTAATAGCAAAGGATTCGTGCAAAGGGTAATTTATATGTAGTCAACCTAAGATAGAAATACTCCCACAGAGTTGGAAAACATGTGCCCCTTTTTGTATTTTCAGAAAGCCTACCTCATCAGACCGCAATAAAGTTCACAAAAACTAGGAATGTAGGGGCAAGTGACTATATTCAAATTTTTGTTTTTCATTTGCAGATTAAGAGAGTACTACAAGTTTTGGACTTACTGCAGGAAAATGCTTGGATGCCACCACTATGAGCACTGGTCTGTCATTCACATCAAGAAAATCATGCACATATGCCTTTCCAGTTTGAGCTACATTTTTCACCAACTCTTCAGACAATTCAGACACCTTGAACTCTTGACGCCATTTCTTGTGTGGGTAGAATGGAAAGGTGAAAAAGTATAAATTCATTAAATATCAATAGTTTTCATTCTTTAAATCAAACAAATCTTCCCATGCAAAATTCAAGGGCCACATCCTTAAAGAGAACTATTCCTTTTTCTTAAGCAACAACTAGGAATGTTTCAGAATAGCTTTTAACAGGTGCAAACCAATCACAGAATAATCTTGAGAAGCCAAAGAAATCAAAGTCCATTTTTGCAAAGAAACTATGTCGCCTGAATGTCTATGCAATTATTTTGAGTCTCCATTTTCCATTGAACTTTAACTTTTCCAAAAACCAAAATAGTTGGATAAAATTCGATTTGAAACACCTATGCACGCATGTGGGCGCACGCACACACTATAAGTGCTAAAATTGAGAATCTTGCAAGAGTGTTGAGGATACAATGGCTTTAGTCAACTTTGAAACAGCATCTTCAACATAAAACTTCCGGTCCTTCAGAAACCATAGGATCATATCTTCATCATCTCTTCCATTTTTGCCTACAGGAAGACTATGGTATTCTTTTTCAAGCTTCTCTTTTACTTCCAAAACTAGCTGCAGATTTAGAAAACATAGCCTATAAAAATTCACCTTCATTCCACTTATATTGAAAATGCAGAAACAATAAAACATGGCTCAATATCAGCAAAAAGCATCCACTGAAATCCCAGTTGACCAGTTTTGGGCTCCATTTGGTCATACCCTGCATTTGTTCAACAGAACAGAAGTAAAATACCCATAAAACAAAATGGGTTCCTGAGTTTTGTTTTTGTAATTACTAACAATTTTAAGCTCATATAAGCTAAGTTAAACGATTGTACTTTTGCTATTACTACCCTCCATTTTCAAGCTCATGCTTCACTTTTAGGACATTATTTAGCAACGAATAGCCCTTTCATCCATTTGGGTACTCCAAGAATTTAAATAGAAGCTCTAAAAATAGAATCTTAGTTTGCTTTAAATTTTTTGGCTTTTGGGCAAAATTGTTCATAATTTAGAATTCAGAATTCGAATTTATTTTCTATCCCCAACGTCTTGTCTGCCACCAAATGGAGCACTGGGGAACAATATATTCAAAGAATTATGAAAATTGAAGTCCTGAGCTAAGACATTTTCCACTAGAATCACGGAACACAAATACAGATGTGCCCATTGAGCACTAAGCTACAAATCGCAATAGAAAGCATTAAAGTTAGTTCAAAGAAGAAACCTTGCGTGAATCTTTCGGGTCTAGCGTATAGTTCATGACTGAGAGCTTGCGAGTTCGAGTAGCTTTCATGGAAAAGTTGGTTGGAGGGACAAGAGGGTGACGAAGATTTTGACACAGACGGAGCGCCATCTTTTGTGTCACAGGCGGTTGTTGATAACGATGAGAGTGTGTGAAGCCAGAGCCTTGTCATAACTCCTAAACATGCAAAGCGACGCCGTCTTAGATTTTTCCTTTTCTCGTTCTCTTTCTCTGTTTTGGCTTTTTTGTTTTTTGCACTCACATTAGTAAGTGTTAATTAGCATTTTAGAAACTACCAAATAAATAAATAAATTAGTTTCAAAAAAAAAAATTTTTAGGTCTTCAATGATTTTTGCAAGTTATTCGTCCAAGAAATGTAGTTAAAAATAAATTTTCATATGATAGTTTGATTAATTCTGAAATCATAATTATAAAAGCGATTTTATTTTCGAAAGGCCGGTGAAAACAATAATTTGTCTCAATATTTTGGTCAAGTAACGTAAGAAAAAAATAAAGTTCGAAAAAACCTTTAATTTACACGGTTATTTTATTTTATTTTTTTATTGAAAAAATTAAAAGTATAAAGTTTTTACATCAGAGAGCATAAAGCTCTGATAAATCATAACAAAAACTATGAGGTTACAACGTCATAAAGACAAACATAAAATGTTACAATCAATTCCTATCTATGACTTCAACATTTGCTAACCCATGTCCAAACTTCAATTATAGAACAGATTTACTCCAGGCAAATTCAATCTAATATATAGGTAGCCCTTATTCTCAACTTGTATTTTTTCAGTCATGGGAGTAAAACCCTCACACTGAAACTAATCTTTCTCAACCTAAAGGTCAGGATAAAAACATTTACCACAAAGATCGCTCATGAAAGTAAATCTAAGAAGACGTCAAACCTTTATTTAAAAACACAATAAAAAAGCCAGTAAACAGCTACAACAGCCAGGGCGAGGGAGGCAAAGCGCACTAGCAAGCGCGTGATAGACGAGATGGAGCCGTTTTGCCCCAATGGGCAATTGAGGAGCGAGGGAGCACAATGGGCCAATGCGTGGCTGAGCGAAACCAGTTGAGGAAACTAGATTTAGATTTGAAAAACTAGATCTAAAGCCCAAATGATTTCGGGGAGGCGAAGAGCGGCGCCACACGGTGGAGGGCAGACGGGGGCAACGCAGTATAAGCAAAATGATGGCCAAAGCAACTGGACTGGTCGAAAAAAAAAAAAAAAAAATAAGGAAGGGGGAGGAAAGAAGAAGGGTGTAGGAGGGTGAGGGAAAACTGGAAAGGAGGAGTGAGCAAGAGCTCCTACATTGTTACTGTTGGTTTCTGGGAAGTCCTATGAAGTTTTTCCTTTTTATTGCCTGATTGCTTAGAATATGTAATGTTTAGATTCATTCCAGAATAATGTTAGGGGTACCAAATATTTTACTAAGAGAATTTTATAAAACTGATGTGTAACTCATTTATTAGAGATGAACAAAATAATTAATTAAGAGAAATGTAACAGATACCAATGAAAGAGTTATACATCAATTTGGAAAGGTTCTCTTTATAAAAGATTTGGTACTCCTAACATTTTTCTTTTTCAAAACCTAAAATTCCAAACACTTCTCAAAAGTTTACCGACCTGTTAAATTACCAATTATCCCAAAAGTTTAAACTCATAGAAAGATAAATTTAATCACGTAACCATTACTTTAACACTCCACCTCACGTGTGGGCTCAAGCTCTATTTTAATAAGTGAGGCCCAACACGTTAAATATTTAATTTTAAATGGAAAGTGATTTGATGGAGTTAAGGTTCGATCTCATGACCTTTGGCTTTGATACCATGTTAAATTACCAGTTTTCCTAAATGCTAAGAAAATTTGAGAAACACGAGAAATACTTGCAGACATGTAACTATAATTTGACGACTAGACTTTGGTTTTGTGGACAACAATAATGCCATGACATCCATGCACACATTCTCACTTTGATTTATTTCTTTTGATTTTCACTATCGCATCATCATAGTTATATAACAGTCATATGAGTATCTACTAAATAGCTAGCATATATTACTCAAATTAAATGTACTCTATTATTAAGATATAAAGATTTGTAAAGATATTGAAAGAAAAGAGAAAAAGCTATTATGGAAAACTCCAACATGTACACTTTACAGCTAAAACTCTCCCATTTTCAATTAGTAGCTGAACGGTGAACACGCAGGGCTTGTTGGGTGAGATCAGGTAACCTTCTTATCATGGGGAATACGCCTACAAAATATATATAGCATATATATTATAAAGCATATATCCCTGAATTTGTATTTTTAAGTGAGTAGATGGAAGGTTAGGTAGAAGATAGAAGAACAGGCATAATAATTATAATTAATTAATTAATTAACCCAAACATAACAATTAGTTAAAGGCGCATGTTTTAATGTGTGTGTATATATATATATTAGGTCAAAACATGATCTTGGTGTTTGAGACATGTGCCATATTTTAATTTCATCATTGAACTATCAGACTCTTATCAGTTGTCTTAATTATTGAATCCTTAACATTTTTAATACGCATTGATATTAGTATATTACCCATGTTATTTTTTTTTTTAGAAAACTTCACTGCTCTTTTATTATTTTTGTTATCATACTCTTAAACTTTAAAAAAAATGTCAATTTAAGGTAACCATATTTTAAAAGTTTGCAATGCCAACCATCCCGTTAAAATTCAACTTTAAATGAAACGGTTGATTAGTGAAATCTCCAAAATACCCTTGAGATGTTTATAAAATTACAAAAATACCTTGAATTTGGATGATGATCATATTTTGAAAATTTTCACTTTTTCTATTAAGATTTAACGCTGAATTTGGACGGAATATAATAGTATTTGACAATGCAAACTTCTTACAAATAGTAATCTTAAATCAACACTTTTAAAGTTTAATTAAAAATATAATTATAAAAGTAATAAAAGATCAAGCAGCGGTTAATTAGGAGAGATATTACCCTTGTCTTATCTTCTGGTTATTGTCACTGGGCATGCACTGATGAGTCTGATATATACCCATGGCTCGCTTAGGATTGCTGGTGATGAAGTGTCATGTAAGTACGTGTTATAACTTGTCGCCATTTTCTCTGATTTGTGTCTCTTATATATTAAAATCCACAATTTTCTGGTCTGAAACTACAGAAAATATTTCTATATTCGTAGTGTTTCGGTCCCCCTCTCCAATTAGAAAGTGCGCATGTTGCATGAAACATTAGAAGCTTCACGTCAAACCTTACCATAATTAAAAGAAACCATGCAACCATAGAAACATGTCTATTGGTTTCAGTTCCTTTCCTTAATTAGGTGGCCTTTTAAATTGCAGGAGGATTCCGGATGGGCAGGTGGCATGTTGCATGAATCATATATTAATTGCAAAGATTCACGTCAAACCTAACCATGAGAAAGTGTATGCTTTTCTTAGAAAATGCAAGATACGGTGCTGGGGACTAAATATATGTGCTTCCCTATAGATCCGCTAGCTTTATATGATGTCACCGGCCGGGACCTCATTGTCGGCGGGGGGGACCTTTGTTTTCAGAGGTGAACTTTTTTCATCATGGCTGCGATCAGCAACATTTCACCATGAATTATGATGCCCAGTGCTTATATTTCAGCAGTGACATCAATGAGGTGACAAAAACATATGTTGTCTAAAAACACGTAGGCTAAGTTCCAGGGCATGTGTCCACATTGATGTTTGCAGAGGCTCCAAGAACATGCATGCTATTGCTCTAGGACAGGATGGAGAGGTTGAGGAAAAAATATGATTTACTAGAGAGGGAAGAAGACAAGGAGAATAAAGATCGATGAGTTTACGTAGAACCATACATGATACATATCTAGCTAGGACCACTTGGCTTAACTTAATTTGTAGGCTGAGATATATGTATAATTAACCTTTTTAAATTATGGTTTTCATCATAATTAATATGATTTAAAATTGTCACGCGTACTTAAGGAATTTTCCCAGTTCCTCAAGATCATTCCATAAAGGCAATTTCAATAGAAAATCCTAGGAATTCTGATAATCGCTTTGTTACTGAAAATATTATCGATTGAAGATATAAGATACTGCAATGACAATGGTGAAGAGCAAAATTCACATGCTCTGAACTACCGGCAAAGAATGATGGCTACTCAGAGTCGGCAGAAAAAATTATGCAAATAAACGTCATCTGGAATTAGTGTTTGTAGCAGAGGATCATGCATTTCTAAAAGTGTCGTCAATGAAGGGTATTGTAAGGTCCGCAAGTCCCCGTTTTGTTGGACCATTTGACATCATTGGAAGGATCGGCTAGTGGCTTATAGAGCTATATTAATATTATCTTTACGTTTGGTAGGAATTTACACGTATTTCATTTATCGACCGACAATATTGTTAAAAAAATACAGGCTTATTCTTACCCATATTGTCAATTTCTTTTAATTAATTCATCAATTATAAATTATTACGCCAGTTTGCGAATAACATTTTTTCTCACAAAATTAAGAGAGATCAAGAACTGCCATTGGCCATATATGGGAACGGCTCATGACTTAGGATTGCTGGTGATGAAGTGTCACGTGCGTGTTACCTGTCACTATTTTCTCGATCTGATTTGTGAGTCTTATTAAAATCCACCATTTTCTGGTCTGAACCATAGAATATTTCTATCATCTGTGATGTTTCAGTTTCTCTCCTCAGTTAGAAGCCACGTTGTATGAAACATTAGAAGCTTCACGTCAAACCTTATAATAATTAAGAAACCATAGAAAATGTCCATTAATTGATCGTTACATGATATCATGTTTCTGTTCTTTTTCTCAATTAGGAGGCCTTTTAAATTGCAGGATCCTGATGAGTGATGGGCAGTTGGCATGTTGCATGAATCATATATTAATCAGAAGATTCACGTCAAACCTAACCATGAGAAAGTGCTTTCTTAGAAAATACAAGATATGGTGCTGGGGATTAATATATATCCTTACCTATAAACTGCATAATAAGAAAATGCAAGATATGATGCTGGGGACTAATAATAAATTCACCTCCTTGTTATAGACAGGGGCGGAGGGGAAGGGGCGTCGAGAGGGGGCATTTGTCCCCTCTCAACCCCCATAAATTATCATTACCCCAATATAATATTTTTATATTCTGGTTGCCCACCCTCCGTCGACCAGTTATATATATATAAGGGGCAGCGACATTACTGGCAGGGAAAGTAGAGAGGAATTTTTTTTTTTTTTTTTTTTTAAGTTTCAGATCTTAGACTTTTATAGTTACAGAGATTAGGTTAAGAAAAAACTTACGAAGAGGACAATTGAAACGGTGCGTTTTAAATTACAAAGTAGACTTGAATTTTTAAACACAACGTTTCATTCAAGTGTCATTTCATTGGAAACGGATCCTCTCCGGTCTATTTAGGACTGGAGAATATCCAGTTAAAGGCTAAGATTTAATTTATTTTCAGAAATCCTAAAACCTTAAATAGGACACCTGTCTCACTACTAAATAATAATAAAATATTTTTTTTTTAAAAAAAAAGTAATAATAATAATAATAAATAAGCCACCCTATTTTTGCCCTTGGAGGTGGCCGGCCACCCATGACCCTTTGGAAGTTAAAAATTACCTTGAGTCAAATTATATTAGCTACTGTCAAAAAAAATAAAAATAAAAAGAGTCAGATTATATATAAGAAGAAGAAAAAAAATTGGGAAACTTTAAAGTTAAAAACGTTTAGGCAAATACAAAGAGCATGCTCATGGGCGATACTAGCATTTAAAGTTTGGAGGATAAAAAATAAAAATTTGGGAGGTGAAAATATAATTTTAAGGATTATATGGGCATTTAAAAAAAAAATTGGGAAAACATGGTGGTTTAGGCTCACGCCATCATGTAGTTCTGCCCATGGGCCATGACTCATGAGCATATATATCTACAAAAAAGACATTATCAACTATAGTTAACCATAAATTTTTTAAAGTACATTTGAAAAAACATGGTGTCGTTTTAATTTAGTATGGTTCAAATTAAGATTATATGTTGATTGGTTGTTTACTTATTTTGTTACTTATATTTTTTTTAATTAATTTTTGTTTAATTTTATTTTTTAATCTCGACTCTCCTGAATCAAAACTCTTGCTCTGCACGGGACTTGTAGAGGTGAATTTTATCAAATATCATCATGGCTGTGATCAGCAATTCATCATTTATCCCACCAATCTTTGTTTCACCATGAATATGATTCCCAATATTGCTTGTATCTCAGCAGTAACATCAATCAAGTGACAAAAGCGAAGAAAAACATATTCTCTTAAAAAAAAAAAATACAGGATATTCTGGATGAGTTGCAGCCTGCTGCAGGGCAATTGGAGCATGTGTCCACAATATTGAAAATGATTGATGTTTAGAGAGGCTCCAAGAACAGGCTTCCTCTGGGATGGAGGCCACTGTCTTTGAGAGTCATTCCCATCTGATCAACACCATAAACTTTTCTAGGGAAGCTTGAAACCAATCTGTAGTTTCCAATCCCAGGAATGCCTAGTGAATCTATGTATCTGTATATTGATTGGACCTTGTCTGTGCTTGCAAAGCTCTGCTCTCTTCTTTCACCATTTGGAAATCTTATCAACATCTGAAATATCACAACCATGATTTAACACAATTAAATCACCATTTATCAATGGAGATTTAACACTACTATTTGGTCAGAATAAAATCTTTTGGTAGCACAAATATATATACCTGGGTAGCTTGAGGATCCTTTAGGACCTTTACCCCAAAATTTGCAACTTCTTTGTGTGGGGTTTCTTTAGTAATGGCACTCTCTTTGACTTTAGCATACTGTTTATGATTGTTTTTGAGCTTTTCCTTCTCCTAAGATGGACAAGAATGTTTGTTTATTGTCAATCTGCTGCCTTATAATTGTGAACTGGACGTAAATCATATGGAATATCATACAAGTAAACACACCTTGTCTATCTTTAGAGATGCAAGATAAGCTGCATCTTGTTCTTCTCTGAGGCGACGATCAGCTTTTATCTTTTCTTCCTGCTTTGCCCTTGCTCCACCGAAAGCTAGCCCTTGCTCCTCCACCGTCCTCTGCAGAGTCTCCACCAGCTCAGCTGGGGAAATTGGCCCTTCCATCTAAACTTGGACGAAAACAGGGGAAATGAAAAAAAAAAACATAAAAAAACAGCAAGTTATAAACTAATAAGAAATAGTAAATTTAATAAGTTTATTCTCATATTGAGAAAAGACTCAAATGATAGGAGCGTTTAAAGAAACTTAGCTTTATAAGTGATTATAGAGGAAATGAGCGATCCACATTGTTTTTACTAGAAAAAACTGATTCTAGAAAAGATTCAAATTGACTAATTCTTTTGGACGTGATAACGCAAATGCAACTATTGTTTTTTCTTGGTCATTACACTTAAACGGATGATAAATGATAAATTTAATAATTTAATTAATAAAATGTGTGCAACTGAACCATTAAAGAAAAGAATGAGCACAAGCTTCCAATATTAAAGAAATGAAAGAGGGATCCCAACAAACCTGCTGCAGCACAGCTAGGCTATCACCTGGAGCCGGAGCAATTACTGCACAGAATGGGAAGCTGGTAGGCCTAAAAGTTGCAGCCATTTGCAGGCCCTCTCCTCTACTTGCCAATGCTCCCCAGCAAACAAAATTAGCATCAAGAAACTGCACCACTAGCTCCGAGCACAGAGTGTCCCTGCAGAAAGATGGCGTGAAAGGGTGTTCTGGCGAGTGGAGGTACACAAACATGAACTTGTGATCTTCCTCTGCTAACTTCAGGGTCTCCATGAACTGACAAGCATAGAAAAATGGATGATATGAACCATATTGCTGCTCAAAACAGCCTAGAAATGCCCATTCCTCTGCACCAACAATGTGCTCCTCTGGCTCTTGCAGATGAAAGTTAAAGGGAAGATGTTGGTTTCTTCTTCCTATCCCCATTGCTCTTGAAAACCCACCTATAATGTTCCTGGGAAGGTTAACCATCCTCTGCACAATCCCATTGCGAGAGGCCTCTCCTGCTGATCTCCTGTTTTCCCTCAACATGGCAGCCATTTTTCTCCACAAAGACAGCCAGATTTTGAGGAAGAGAAAGAAGTTTGGTGTTGAAATAGAGCCGCGGTGGTGTGTACTGAGGTGAAGTTGTCACTTTCGGCAACGTAATATATGGCCATAAAATATATTCGGGCATGGCAGGCAATCAACTTCACAACCTAAATTCCTTCTCTTTTATTATTATTGCAACTTTTGGAACTTTTTGTGAGTAAAGAGAGAGACAAGGAAGATTAAAAAAAGGATTGAAGATGCCTCTTTTCTTTTTGGCTTCTACAGAGTTCAAAGTGGATGCTTTGCTTATGAGTGAATCCACCGTTAATTCTGGAAGAGATTCTTGTACTTGTTGTCGATTTATGTATGGCTTGGATAGTCGGATATGCTAGAGAGTGGTACTAAGAATAGCAGCAGATAAATTCTAGAGATTTCCATGGTTCTTGAATACAAAAGGGTTATGAAAAGTGGGTGCCCAGCCCCTTTGATAAGCCTAAAATATTGAAAAAATCACCACCCACTAATGATTATAATTCCTATATATGGCCAACTTTTATTCACAAGTTCACCTAGAGAATTGGGGGGACTACTTGTTTACTCAATCCTGATGGGCCTTCCCCCTATCCCGCATTGATTAGAAAAAACAAATGCTGATGGGCCTATAAAGCCTTCCTACCTCATGGCCTTGCAGCCAAGTCCTTTTGCTACCTAAGAAACCATAGAACCTGCTTACTAAAGGGCCCGTTTGCTAGAAGGCCAACGGGGCTACCGAAATGAGAAAAGATTAGGAAAAGGGCCATCGGCCAGGATCACGGTTAGTCCTAGTCTAAACTCAGGGCGCACTTACATCCAGATGGAACGCACCAAAGCTGACCTCCCCACTTAGAGTAATACTATAAGTTCTTCTTGTGTCCCTCCAAAGATGATGTGACTTTTAAAATCACCAATAGCATTGTAATTGATCATTATTAGATTTTGATCAAATGATGATTTTAAAAGCCATCTTATTTTGTGAGGAACACAAGAAGGACTTATAGAAGTATTTCTCCACTTGCGAAGTCAGATAATAGCCTCGTTGGGCTTTCTTAGCACTCGGGTCTTAGAGGCCCATGCGTATATAATATGATCCTTCATTTTTTTTTTCTTTGTATCTTTCTCACTTATAAAAAATAAATTCCTTATAGGTAGAATTATTTATTTTTATTTTTTTCATGTAGGCCCATCACCTCTTAAATCCCTTTCTCCTGGTATAGACATAATTGGATTTCTTGTGAAACGACAAGAGACTTTGTCAAACATTAGAATAGACATTTGAATTAGAATCATGCTTTTTTGATTTTTTAGACTCCTGTCAATCTATAGCCATTAACATCTTAAATCTCAGCAAAAAGGAGAAGAAATCACTACTCCTCCTAGTACTCTCTTTCTCTACAGACTTAATAGCATGAAGCCGACCTTTATGACCAGCCATTCTCTTCTCTTCTTGGCATTTGTCTCTCTCTATTGCTGACTTTGCGCGTTCTACGGCGACAGACCTGTCTTCTTTAGTACGATGTACTCCCTGTCTCCCAACATAATCTACAGAAACGGTGCATTTTACGACGGTTTAATAGGCTTTTGTCACCGCCGCTGTAATAGCATCTCGTTTTCTAGTGATTTTTGTCCGTTGGTCCTAGGTTTTAACCGCTGCAACACTTCTTGGGAGCAAAAAGAGAAAGAAAGAAAAAAAAAAAAAAAAAGCCTAAGGAAGACTACTATTCATTGACCGACACAAGTATTCTAAGGAAATGGAGGACTATTAGAATAGAAGCCCAACCTCCCAGCCTAGTGATCTGTGGGCCCAAACACATGTAGTCTAAGGGATAGAACTACTAGAATGGAAACCCACACTCCCACTAGCTTAATGGACTGTTGGCCCAAACACAACTTACTTGAAGCACATGTTCATAAGAATTCTAAAAGGAAAGCAACGTATAATAAAAATTTCATTATCAAGTAACGATCCTTATAGAAAGCAACCTATAATAGAAATTAGGGAAAGACAACTCATTTAAAAGGTGACATAATTCATGACAATTGCCTTATGAAAGCACACGACATAAATGATATTTAGCCTATATAAGGTCAGTAGGAGACTAGACTCAGGTATGCTCTCATCCCCCTATTTTTATCTATCTTTTATATTTTCACCTCTATACTTTGTTCTATTGGTTTTTAAGGCATGTCCTGCATCAATCTTTCAACCATCTTTTAGCTATTTCTTTTTACAAATTTAATAGATCCACCATTAGATTTGTGGACTCATATGAGTTCCACAAAAATTTAATAGTAGATTCACTCATTTACTATATAGAGATGATTGAAATAATAATTTTTATCATTTCTAGCTGGTTGACAAGGTTTGTGCTTCAATTTTTTTTTTTTTTTTTTAATAAATGGTCTTCACTTGCCCTTGGGTGTGTAGGGGTCTGCAATGTTAATCTATAATTATCAAAGTTGTAATCTGGGTATCATATTTTTCAATCTCTACTAATTTCACCTTTATTGTTAGCATTTTACATTAAATCAAATTGCAAATAGGTAAAATGTCTCTTATACTCTTATAAAATTTATAAAAAATATAAATATACCCTTAATTAGAAATTAAAAATTAAGAAAATAAAAGTAAAACAACAAAAAGAAAAAAAAAAAGGAAAAAAAAAAAAAACCAATGGTGGTATTTTACTCATTTTGGCATTCTCCGTTAAGATTTAATAATTTTTTTTAATAAAATAGTAAAATTAAAAGAGTCTAAAAATGAAATATCCACATTTCTGAAATTTTGGCTCTTGGAGAAAACATTGCAACTCCTTTGAATGTGAAAATTAAATAAGGTACATAGTGAAAATTATTATTTTCCTTTTTTTTTTCTAAAAAAAATAAATTATAATTTATGTGATAGTTTGGATGGTAAATGTATTTTTCCAAAGTATTTGACTCTTGTATGCTTGGGAACTAAATTGGGTGCCACGACAAAGGATTAATGGGTAAAGATCATGCACGCCGCGTGCAAAAATTTATATATTGACAATATTGTTCTCGACTGGCGTGCCCAAAAATTTCACTTTCTTTCCGGAAATTAGAGAAAAAATTAGTCATAACGTAAGAGCGTAAAAACGAGCGGTTATTAACTGCCTAATAATTTTTACCTGTGTAATTTTTATGTACAGTTGAAGAAAAAAAAAAGATTAATAGCCTAGGATGTACCGCTTAGTGGTTATAAGGACAAGTAAAAGTGGTTAATAACAGTTAACCACCTACCGTTATTTATATATATATATAATGACGTGGTTTTGACGGGTATGATATAGGGTTTTCATTTTGAGTTCAATTAAACTAATATTTTATTTAATAAAAGGATAATAATAATAATATTCTTGAACTTGTTACATCTTGAAGCGTTCTAATTATTTTTAAAAATGCTCAAAACCATCTAAAATAGGTCTTAAAAAGAGGCTAAAGGAAGGCCCAAAACATCAAACAAGCCCAAAAAAATGTCATTATGCGGTTATGAGTTTGAATAAACGCTAATTTAATCAAATACGTACCCAACATGAAATTAGCGGGTTAAGGTAGAGGGACCTAACTCTTTTAATTAAATAGTTCATATTAGGGTTGATCTATATAGCTTTATTCCTATGTCTCGATACAACTTGAATCCAACACTCGATATTTAAGATGGACAATTTTTAGCATGACTTGCAAATCCAACACGAACCCAACACGAAATTAATAGGTTTGAGGAGTCTAAACCATCTAATTAAATAGATTGGGTTATGGTTGATTTAAATAATTTTATTATCTTATACTCATGTCTTGAAATGACTCGAACCTGACACATAAATACAAATTATCACAAGTGGGTATTATATTTTTCTGGGTCCGAACTTAATTTCTTAGAGCTCATGCAAACAGTCTACAATGTCTAAATCAAGTACGAAGGCATAATACAGATCAGTGGCAAACACCACTATGATCCTCATAACATTAGAGCTACTTACTTGACTTTGAATTTCATTTTTCATGTTCGCACCAAACACATAAAGATTAATTATTATTTTGTTCGGGACCAAGTTGCCACTATGTCTCTTATGGAACAATTTCTATCAAGTATGGATCAAATAGCTGACATTTTTACCACGCCACTATTGTCAACAATATTTATTCGACTAAGTACAAATCTCAACGTTCGTGATCTACTGTGAGGGTTGTAGGGGCGTATTAGAACAGAGTTACAAGAGCACAAGATGTTGAACAATAGTAAGTCACCAACAAATAAGGAAGATCTTGTTAAGGTTGAGAACTTGAGAAGGAAGAGAAGTACATGTGGTGTAACAATAGTAGATAGAGATGTAAGTGAGTTAAATGTGTTGTAGTTAAAGTATAGTAGAAGTTATATAGTTAAGGTAAATAGTAGTAGATATTTTTCAATAAATAGACATGCAGATGCAGACCTTCCAGTAAAAACAAGGGAGTCAGTCAATTCCTTCACTGTCCTTTTTGTTCTATTCTGGTCGACCGTTTGTAAGTCCCAAGTTATTCCTCGACCTAGACTTAGACCTAGAGGAAGCTGCTTCAACATTTCTTTGGAGGAGAGTGGCACATGTATGTATGAATTATGATCATGTTGGAAACTTTTCTCAAAAATTACTACAAAAAGACAGCACACATAAAATCAGACCAAAATTCATGGTCCAAATTAAATTTTAAGAAAAATTTCAGAAAATTGTCTTGAACTTTTATTCATTTTGACACTACTCTTAAAGTTTTAAAATTTTCAATTAAGGGTATTAAACTTTCAATTTCTTTCAATTACCTCATTCCGTCAAAATTTTCCGTTAATTTTTGTCAAAATTCTCAAAATATCTTTGTTTTTTCCTTTATTAAAAAAAAATTGCAAATATGTTTTTTTACAAAAAAATAAAAATAAGCACCTGAATCTTTATAATTTTTTATTTTATTTTTATCTAATAAAAAAAATATGGGTATTTTGAAAAATTTGACAAGATTTAATAAAACAGGGTAATCAAAAGAAATTGAAAGTTGGATATTCTTAATTGAGAATCTTATAAGATTTTAGGCTAGTATAATGTCTAAATATATATATTAATGTACTTCAAAAAAAAAAAAAAAACTGACTGCTTATCTCCCGACACGTATTGAAGTGTACATTGTCATGTATGATGAGCAGAATAGATCATTTAAGCCCTCAAAATGCTCAATTTTCTCTTTGGTAACAGCCTTATAGATGCCTTTCGATCCACCTCCACTACCACCATGTCCAAATAAATTAATAAGCAAATTAAACCCCACCCAAGTAGCAACCTTTGAGGCAATGCTGATGCCCATGTGAGATTGTACAAATTCAAGTTGATTCTAGCTTATAGCTCAAGCCTTGATAGTGTTCAATTGGTGCTTTTCAAAAAGGCACATGTTTTCCAGCTGGCTTTTCTTTCTCACAGATAGTGGAAAGAAAGAGCATAATTTTATATACATATATATACACAGAAAGATAACTTCACATGGAATCCACATCCACAGCCGATGATCCATCACCATCTTCAGCATTCAAAATAGGCACTAACGTGTAGTGGGCTACCTCAGTTTGCATTATTTTCTCTCCAGGCAAACACTCCTTTAGGACCAAAGTACTCATGCTTCGTGAGGAAGCATCATCTTGGTACCAGTGCCGCATGCTTGTACCTTAATCTCATTGCAACATTGACCTACAAAATGGGCTCTCTTTATGATTTTGTCAAAAAAGTTTTCAGCTTAGAATTTTGGTGATTTCACTAACATTTCTTTCCGACTTCAAAAGATGCTTAGAATAATATGGTTGAATTCCAATCTGGGAATATAAGATTGTAATCAAATCATTCTGATTACATATAATTTCTTACTTTTTAGGTAAAGTCCATTTTCTATGTACTAGCATAAGGAAATAACAAATGTCCTTATATATTTTGAGCACATAAGGGTTAATAATATCCGCTTTATATTAGGGTGACCAATTTTTGACACAACCCGCAAATTTGATACGAATCCAAACACAAAATTAGTAGGTTGAGGTTAAGGAGTCTAACCTGTTTAATTAAATGGGTCAAATTAGAGTTGATCTATATAGTCTTACTATATTCATGCATTGACGTACATGATTCGAACTTAACACGCGACATTTAAAGCTAACAATTTTTGACACAATTCGCGAACCCGACACAAATTTAATACAAAATTAGCAGGTTAGGGTCGAAAGTCTAACCCGTTTAATTGAATAAATCAAATTAATGATTGACATGATCCAAACCCGTATTACCACCTCTACTCTATTTGGAATCCTAATAACTGGATAATTATCTCTCCCACTACACAGCTAGCAATGGAGAATCTACCGTGGGCATGCTCCTACGATTTTAGCTTACAAATTGCAGACAGAGACATATAAAATGGAATGAAATTATTGGTGCCCATACTTGAGAATCATCAAGAAGAGTTGCTTCAAGAGCTATCCCAATTCAAATCTACCACAATATTAGCCTCCTTTTTTTTTCATTTTTTTTTTAAAAAAAATTTATTTTATGTTCGCACACGGAGAGGAAAATGGGATAAGAATTTGATCTAATTACCCTCACTTTATAAGGCGTGATTCCGAACCGATTGAGCTACTCCTAATAACAATTAGCTGGTTAAAACTTCACATATTATGTATAGATTTAGGGTGAAATAAAAGAGCACACGGCGTTCTGAGATTTAGCATGGTTGGCACCCTCTCAAAAGCATGGAATTGGCAGGCTTTTACCAAGAGAAAACATTGCTTTATGTGCTTAATCACATCGAAATCTCAACATAAATTCTAATTCTTCTAGGGTTGTGGGGCAGGAATCTATTCTCTTCTCTTCTCCCAGACCAAACTTTACAAAAGGGGTATGGTTGCAGGGGAAGAACTCTCCTTGTTACTCCTCTCATAGTCTCATTGCCAGTTGTTGTTTGGAGAGCGTGGCTCACTGTGGACCAATATTCCCCAACAGTTTTCCTTTTATGTGCGGCAGAGGTGGTTGGGTGTGTGAGTGGGTATTTGTGAAAAGAAGAGACAATTAAAGAATGGAGCATCTGGAAGTGGCAAGCACCACTTGCCCAGAACTCCAGAAAGGTCACCAGCCTAATGGCCCATACCTTTGTGCTTCCCTAAGCTAATGCCAACCCACAGCCCAAAAGAATTTTTAGGTTTCTAGATGGGAATATTTGGATTCGGATCTTCATGAAATTGCTGTCAAGATTGTTACCAATTTAGATAGTAAATATAAGAGATTTTATGAGATTCATTATTATCTTAAAAAAATTAATCAATTTAGAACAATTTTACCTAGTAAGAATAGGTTTGGGATTGCGTTTGATAAATAAAGTTTTTAAGGAAAAAACGTTTTTTTGGCAAAAGCTTCATTTTTACGCTTTTGCTAAAAATGCGTTTTTGTCATTTTTAGGCTTTTTAGACTTTTAAAAGCGCATTTAATTTTATTTTTTTACTAAACGGGTACTTTTTTCTTCAAACGGACTTTTTGAGTGTTATATACACTTTTAATCCCCTCAAACGCACACCCAAACATGTCCTAAGTAAGAAATGTGAGACGTAGTACGCATGCATTCCTTTATAAACCACCAACTCTATATGAGTTACTCATTTTTTCAATATGGGGTCGAGGTGTTACAAACTTTCTGTTTTTTACATTTGTAACGGCTCAGAAAAAGCGTTAGCCACATTTATGCTATCACTCTAAAATAACTAGTTAATTTAAAGTTTTCTTAAAATCACTTATAGATTTCAATTTTACCTAATAAGTAAACAATCTAAGATTTAAGAGTCTCTTTATAAGCCACCAACTTTATATATAAAGGCTCATCTTTTAAATATGAACCGGGTTCCGAAAAAACTATCTTGTTCTATTGAATCTTTATGGGAGAACTTAATAACTTTAAAAAGTATATAGTTGCAAATCTTATATGGATTTTCAATGGTACGCGTCTTCATGCCCCACGCCTTTAGTTTCATGGTAATTCAAATCTTTCAAATGAATGGTTTGGTTTTGGTAGCTTTTAACTTTCACCTAGCAGGAAGTACTGATGTGGAATTTCATTAGTGAAGATGTCAGATGGGTCCCCATTTACATCTTACAAATAAATGCCTTGTTCATTCATCATTCATCTCCTGGGACTTTGTGTTAACCTCCCAAACCCTTACTAATTTCATGATTCTCAATTATTTCAAAATTAATGCTCCATAACGTCCCATGGACCCTATGTAAGATTCAACTTCATTTACACACAATATTATTCGTTTTAACTCCCACGAACTAAACTATTCTGGAGGTCACCAATCCTAATACTACTTTTACAGAAACACGCTTAACTGTGGAGTTTTAATGGATTCATTACCATCAAGGTTTTAAAACGTGTTGTTATCATGAAGTGTGTAAGTATACATATAAGTACATATCCATCTTCATACTCAGACGATGTGAGATGCCACAATCACCCCCTCTTAGGACCCAGCATTCTCGTTGGCGACCCTCATAGAATTAACTCATTCTTGGGGTCTCAGCGAGTGCCCGCTAGCAACTTTCATAGGCGGCTTATGCACATTCTCTCATCTCAGGCTGGGTGGGATGCCACAATCACCCCCTTTTAGGACTTAATGTTCTCGTTGGCGACTCTCATGGGATTAACCCATTCTTGGCGTCCAAGTGAGTGCCCACTATCAACCTTCTTGGGCTTGTGCACGTTCTCCAATCTCAGGCTGGGTAATAGTTTTGATACAATTTGTAACATTCCACTCCATTGACATATAATATTGTCCACTTTTCACTCCTCAAGACCAAACTTTCCAAAATGATACTCATCCTGGTACTACTCTCACAGAAGCACGCTTAATTGCGGAGTTTTGATGGGTTCATTGCCATCACGACTTTAAAATGCGTTATTGTCATGAAGGGTGTAAGTATACATATAAGCACATTTCAATCTCCATACCTGGGCGATATGGGACTGGGATGCCACACCCTAAACTAGAACAACATCGGAGTTATTCTCCCCTGGCTTTCTCGGTAGCTTTATTACTTACCTTCTCTCTTTTCTGCAAGTGCAATAAGTTATTCGTGTTCGGCACAAGAAAATTGTTCTAACAACTAATTAGTAAGAAATAATAGCACAAATGTACCAAATTCTTTTTCTAAGTAACTAACGAAATGATGCAAGGCCAATTTAACAATATAATGCGCCGTTGTTAGCCCTACATCGAAAAGATGAATTGTTTGAATGCAACTTTGACTAAATATTTTTTTATAAGAAATAAAATATATAAAATTAACATTTTTTCTTGAATCGTTACAAATGATCAGCAAGCAATCAAATTGCAAATGCCGGTACTATTTTTCTACATTTGTCCTTTCTTTCTTTAATTCTACAGTTTTTTTTTTTTGTTCAAGTTGCATATTCTGGAAAAACCTACAACATGGCACAATTATGATATCCTTTTTACCTAGTCCAGTAGCCTCATCCATTTGGTAGTGTAGATCCTAATTTTATCCTAATTTTACCATCAGATCACCCATAATATTTTACCCGAAGCAGTAGTCAAACTAGGAGTGACATGTAAAGAAAGAAAATAATGCTTAAGGTCCCTACCGCCTTAAATGATCAGCCGGGCCCCTTGATGTTATTGACGTCGGTTTCATCTGTAGATGATGTGAATAAAATTGCAACTGAACAAGAGATAAACATCGTTTGGGTAGGCAGAAAGGTTTAACGCATGGTTCGATAATTTGTAACCACAAATGTTTAGTTCTTTGTATCGAAACTCGCTCCGTTTATGTAGCCTTGATTCGTTCTACCATTTATACATAGAGATCTTCAAATGAGAAAGAAAAATGGAAGATATAGGCTTGTATTTGTTAGAAGCAAATATGCAGTATTTTAGCAGCAAAGAAGGCAGATGGTCTACAGTTCCTGTCTGATATTAGTTTGGTCTAATGTAAAATCATTACAAGAGCCTTTTGATTATCAACAAACTGATACTAATAGTCAAAAGAAATTACACCCATTTGGAAAGCAAGGAATTTTATTCATCATCATGGCATACTTGATGTGATGATTTGAATGGCCCACCAAATGTTCAAATGTGCTGTTTTAACTTTTACTCCACTTCATAGTGGTACAGCACCATTAGCTCATTTTTCCTGACTGCTACTGTACAAAAATAAACATAGAATATAAGGTAAGTAACACCCCCTCCCTATCTAGAACCCAGAATGAAGTTTATTCCCAAATTGGAACCATTGTTTCAAACATGAAAGTAAAATAAAAATAAAAAAAGAAGGAAAAAATGAAAAGAAAGAGGACAAAATGGTGACCAGAATGAAGTTGGATTCCCTCTCTTCAAAATCAGAGAAAAGAACAAAAGAGATTCTGCACTCATTTGCCTAGTTTTCAATCCTAATCTTATTCTTCTTTGTATTAGCGTATCAGTCTTTGTATTCACTAGACTCTATACCCGAAGACACTTTTCTCTCTCTCTCTTTCTCTCTCAAGTTTTGGGAAAATTAAAAAACTCTTTTGACCACAGGCTGTTATGGGTTAGACTTGGAAAAGCACAACCCCACCAGGAGGCAGGGTCTATTTTAATCTGCTCGTGCTTGAATTTTCTTTGGTGTCAGAACAGAAAACCAAGACAATGCACCAGTCTCCCGGACAGAGATAGTGAGTGTGAGAGAGAGAGGGAGAGAGAAAGGGTTTGTTTATTTATAATTTATATGCTGTAAAATGCTGAGGAAGTGAGCACGAAGTTGGGATTTTTCTTGGAGGAGTGGTTTTTGAGTTTTGTATGGACATGAAGAGAGATTCAGTTCCATGGACAAAACAAAGAAAAGAGCCATCTTGTGAGATTCATCACACAACAGGACAACCCCAATGCATACAAGCACAAATTGTTGCACCAAAGAAAACAACAACACAAGAACATTCCTCTAAACTTGCTTCACCTGCTTCCTACAACACTCCTTCCATCATTCCCATGCTTCTTGTTGCTTTCCTTCTTGTAGCTTCCCTGCTTAGCCCTGTCCTGCCAACCCCCATTGTGTCAGATTCCGGCCACTCTCCACCGGCCAACCAATCTTTTCACCCGGGTTCAGAGTTGCACAAGCTGAGGAGGGTCAGAGCTTATCTCAGGAAGATCAACAAGCCAGCAGTGAAGACAATTCAGGCATTTATATACCTTTGACTTTCATGGTATATTTTTGTTGTGTTTGAGGCTTAGCGATCTGAGTTTTCTTGTTTTCTTGCTGCAGAGCCCTGATGGTGATGTTATAGACTGCGTGCTATCTCATCTCCAACCATCTTTTGATCATCCAGAGCTCAAAGGACAAAAACCATTGGTAATTTCACATTTTGTTTTTTTTTTTAGTTTCCATCAAGATCACTGAAACTCAAACAAGCAAAGAGCAGAAATTTGCAAATGGGTATCTCAACATTGCATAAACAGTTTATTTTTCTTGGATTTGTTTTTGATAATTTGAGAGTAAAAGGCTTCAGTGCAACAGGATCCACCCCAGAGGCCAAAAGGCCATGACACTACAGACACAGTTGCAGAGAGCTCTCAGCTATGGACAGAATCTGGTGAATCATGCCCAGAGGGAACTGTTCCAATTAGAAGAACTACAGAAAAGGATGTTTTAAGAGCAAGTTCAATTGGAAGATATGGGAGAAAACCAAGACGAGTGCGGAGAGACTCTTCAGGCAGTGGTCATGAGGTTAGTATTCTAAAGCAAAATTGAATATAAACAGTTACCGTTACTGCTTGAGCATTTTTTTTTCCTTAAGCTGAAAGGTGAATCTGTTATGTCATTTCCGTTCTTTCTCATTCCTATAACCACTGCACCAAAAAGGCTAGTTTCTAGCAAAAAGGCCAATTTCCCTTCCTACATTCACTGCAATCAAACAGGGGATTCTGGTAAATAAGAACAGGGAGAAGGCAATTGTAAAAATTGGCTTTTTGTCACAACAGAGTACTCTGTTTTAAGTTATAGCGGATTCATATGTTAATAGGAATGTAATTCAGAAAATGGGTTTGCTTATCTATATTTTTCAGTATCCAAGTGCTGATAATTTCCTTATTGCAGCATGCAGTTTTGTTTGCAAATGGAGATCAGTACTATGGAGCAAAAGCAAGTGTAAACGTGTGGGCGCCCAGTGTAGTTGATGAATATGAATTCAGCTTGTCACAAATATGGGTCATTTCTGGTTCTTTTGGTCACGATCTAAATACCATTGAAGCTGGTTGGCAGGCAAGTTTATCATTGTCTAATTCCATACATATTCTTTATGAACAATATATTGAACTTTCCCATGTAAGTTGTAGAAACTTCCAAACAAATTTTATGCACCCATGCAAGATACATCTTTTCTTTTGAACTCAGTGAAGTTTTGTACATATGCCACTTAATTAATTCCTTGGTATCAGAAAGATTTTCTATAGTGGTCGTTAACTCATCCAAAACTCAAGATGTTTGCTCTGATACGATGTGAAATTGGACAAGAAAAAATAGATTTAATCATTTAATTTATATTCTAACATCGATTTTTATGATATTGCAACCATAATTCTTCAGGTTAGCCCTGAGCTATATGGAGACAACAACCCAAGATTCTTCACTTATTGGACAGTGAGTACTATGTAGCTCTGTTTCCTGTTATATATTTAGAGACAAATTGCTAGTGCTAATTGGAGATGCAATTTCAATCACAGACGGATGCATACCAAGCAACTGGGTGTTACAACTTACTCTGCTCTGGCTTTGTTCAAACCAACAACAGGGTTGCTATTGGAGCAGCAATCTCTCCAAGGTCCTCCTACAATGGCAGACAATTTGATATTGGCTTAATGGTTTGGAAGGTATGTTTTAGTTGACAAATGATAGAATTAAATTAAATCAAAATAATGAAAGTCCCATTTGTTATATTGAGATCTACTGTTACTTGGTAAACTTCATAGTTGGCATAAATTCTGATTAATAAACTGAGAAGCAAAATATCCTTTCTTAACATAGTTGTTTCTTGCCATTTTTTTCTTCCTCCTATTTTAGAGTTAAAGAAGTCTAAGATTCTCTTCTTTTCCTTTTAAAAAGACTTCCTGATGCATCGGCTTTTCTTCTTTCTTCTTTAATCAAGCACTCATTTACTAAATTAAAAAAATAAATAAAGGGGTTTGTCCCACCATCTTTAATAGCTTGAAGACTTGAAACCTCGTTTTTTTTCTTTTTGAAGACTTACTCTTACATGTATGGTTGTGACTTCTTTTCCCTCCTATGTAATTAGTACTAGATAATAAGACAATTAGACCCATAAGGGAAAACTAATCATGTTTGGTCTTATGCAGTCAAAGACATTATTAAAAAGAAGCAGACCTATGAAACAAAAAAGTTACTAAAACATAATTGTTTGTGTTCAGGATCCAAAGCATGGACATTGGTGGTTGGAATTTGGATCTGGTCTACTGGTTGGATATTGGCCTGCATTCCTGTTTAGTCACTTGAGAAGTCATGCTAGCATGATACAGTTTGGAGGAGAGATTGTAAATTCTCGATCATCAGGTTTCCACACATCCACTCAAATGGGTAGTGGCCATTTTGCAGAAGAAGGATTTGGAAAAGCATCCTATTTCAGAAACTTGCAGGTGGTCGACTGGGATAATAACTTGCTTCCATTAACAAACATTCATCTCTTGGCTGATCATCCAAGTTGTTATGATATAAGACAAGGGAAAAACAACGTTTGGGGAACATACTTTTACTATGGGGGTCCTGGAAGGAATGTAAGATGTCCATGAAGAAAATGTCACAGGAGAGAGTAGCCTTATTTTTTCTCGGATTCTGTGTTTTTTTTTTTTTTGTTTGTCAAATTTGGGGTTTTAGATTGCATCTTAGGCCTTAGTCTGGTTTGAGTGTTATAATAGTTTTTCCCACAAAATTCCATTTTTACTAACGGGTTACCAATTGTTCATCCCACCAGCTTTGGGATTATGTAAATTTATGGAAATACAAATTGTCAATAACAATGAGTACTTGTGCTCCCTGTTCTTTTACCTCTTCTTCTAACTCTTTAAATTACAAAGGGGAAACACCAATATATATTGCAGGCAGGAACTCATGGTCAACAAATGATTACTACTTCATACCCATTAAACCTACCTCTGCTCTTTCCATTTTTAGATAAAAACCCGTATTCAAAGCATTTACATTTGACTTACTAAATTTAATGTTCATTAGTTATTAAAAAAAAAAAAATACATTTATCTATTTTAATAACCCACTTTTTCAAAGTACTTACATCCGGCTCTCCAATCTGCTTTTACTATTTTATTTAAATATTTATTTTCAGCGATTTCTTTATTCTTTTTTAACATCTTGACCAAAATAACTCTAAATCTTAAAGTCTCTTGGAAATTTGGAAAGGTCAATGCAAGTGGCATTATATTCTAACGCACCCTTTATATACGGTGTTGCATGTGCTGATGAAGAAAATTCTAAAAACTTAACTGACAGATTTAGCCATATCCTAACTTGCACTCCAGCTTTCAAAATATTAAAATTTCGAATCCGACAACAATGTACCTGAGTGACCATTATAGAAGTCCTGGAAAAACCTTAAGAGAGTGAAATCCAAGCAACCCCAACAAGAAGCTAGCTTGTGCTTCCAGCATTGACTTGGAGTCTAGAATTCATTGAATACTAAAATGGGAAACATATAATTTAAGCACCACCCCCATCACCCTTTGAGCCAAATGTCCTAATCTTAAGAAGTCAATGACGTAATCAGTTGGACCAACTCAGCTAACCCTTAAATCATCTCCAGCTGAGCATAACAGTAGCCTATTCTAGTAGAATCTTAGTGTATTTTCAAAGTAGACAATGATGAAAGAGCAGTGGTCCTCTTTGGCTCTTTATACTAAAATATTGGATGAACATTAACCTAAAAGTGAGCAAAACCAAACCACTGTTTTACCTTGAGAGCCAAGAAAAATGACCTGATCCTGCAAGTATATTGCAGAAGAGTTTCATATGTTGATGCAGGGAATGTTTGGTTAGGGTCATTGAAGTTGTCAGCTAGCATGAAAGGCACGGATACCGACAGTGACACCTTGTAGGACAGAAGCAGGAAAAGCAAAAGGCACACAAAAAGCTGGTTTCTTTTGTTTGGGTGGGGGAAGGGAGAGGGAGGAGGGGGAGCAACTCCAAACATAAACTGGTCCTTTCGCTTTATTCATGAGTTGTATGACATGACGAAACAAACAAGTTGCTAATAATTTTTTTTTACTTCTTCAGCTTACTAAAATACTAGATATTGCATAACTTTCTATCAAAAAAATAGATTTGGTATTGGACCCCTATCAAAAAAGTTCAAAAGAAAAAGTATCACCGTTTAATCACTATGCACCAATCAGATTTGAAATTTGAAAAAAAAAAAAAATCCCAAAAAGAGAAAGCCAAGTCCTAAGAATCTTTATGATAAAGTAAATAATTTGGGCAGGGAAATAAGGAAGGCGTTCAAAGCATAGAACCAAAACGAAAATGCTTGAGGTGCCACAACTTTTACTACAATTTCTTTAGAAACTTGACGTGACGATCCATATTAGTAAAAATGATTAAACTCTTATAACCATGTGAAGAGTGAAAATGTTTAATCAGTTTACTAATTATAGATTAGCATGTTAAGTTTGTAGAGAACTTGTAGTAAAACAGTGGTATCCCCAACAACACTCGAACAAAAATGAATATTAGTCGCTCCTAAATGTTTTTTACTAAAAAACTAAAATTTTGTAGTGGTAGTTGTTTAGACAACAGTTTGTTTTTTAAGACGACAATATTGCCTTTGTTGGGAAAAAAACATAAGAGAAGCATTACAAAAGCTCCTTAGATTGAAATTAATTAAGTCCTAAGACAACATTTGTCAATTCAAAAAATTCTTATAGTAATTTCCATTGTTATGCAACCATTACGGATAATTTCCTTAAGACGACTGTAATTTTCTAATGGCCAAAGTCTGTCGCCCCTTTTCTTTATGGGCAAATATGAAAGACAAGAACGGAGGGTTCAGGGAAGATGATAATTAGTGCACATTTGAGAGATGGTGAGGGGAGGAATGAGATGGTAATGCATCCTATGATGAAGTTGGATGCAGTCCTTTTGGAAAGGTTATGTGCGCAGTCTTCGCTAGCTAGGGCTATAAATGAACCGAATTGTTCATAAACAGCTCAAATTCAACTCACATGAACTCAATTCTTTATTAAATGAACCGAGCTTGAATAAAAATTTAATTTTTTTCATTAAATTATCCGAATTTGCATAAACTTAGCTTGACTTATATAAGCTCATATAAACTTTTATAACTTAATTTGTACTATTTTCTATAATATAATTTTTAACTCTGTAAAGAGATAAAAGAAAAATTTTATTTTTAATGTGATAGATATAACTTTAGTTCTTGTTACGGTGAATCTTGACATAGATATGTGTTTATGTGTGTTGTTTGTACAGTTGACCGCACGCCAATAGTTCAACCAAGGAGACTTGCTAAGACAGGAAATAATCAAAAAGTGACTCATCAAAAGTATTAATAAAAAACACTCTGATGCTTAAGTCAGTAAAACATTCAAGAGAAATAACCCAATGAAATGAGAGTAGGGAGGGAAATATGTGCATAGCTCATAATAGGGACCATTACATTCATTTATAGGAAAGTGAACTTGATATGGCAAGGGCCAAAGGTAAAGGGACCAATATGAAAGATGACATATACTCATGATGTTGTCAACTGGGGACATGGCTGATGCGTGCATCAATGGTGTGCACGCTCTTGGGACCCCTTGCATCATGGGAAATGCAATCTACCACTAAGGGCTTGGTTGATGCTATCGATGCTACTAATCATTCAACCGAGGGGGAAGATCATTTCGATGGTGCAACTAATGTAGAAGTCTCTTTTGAGGCTACAGCTAAGGGCGATGGGAGGGTTGATGCCAAGGTTTAGTGTTCCGTCTAATGATGAGGGTGGCACGAATGTCTCGCCTTCGTTATGACTTCTGTATTTGTTTTTCCTTTGTAATTTTCTTTTTTGGTTTGGACCTTAGAATTTAATGGAATCCTTTTTATAAATTTATGTCTTCACTTTGCCTTTTATTCTTGTTTTGAATGTCTTCAAGAAGTAGTTTAATTGGCTGAATCACGCCTAATAAAACGGATATCACTAGTTCGAATTTTCTTCTTCCCTCTTGTATGAATATATATATATATATATATATATATATATTATTTTGAATGTCTGAGCCACAGAATGGGTGATCGAGTGGAAAGCCTCGTCAATTAAGCGGTCAAATCGAGGTGCCTTGTTCAACAGGGCACTAAGTGAGGTCCTTGCCTCCTTGGTGCCTTGGTCGGTTTGTAAGTGAGCCAAGGTCTTCTGGGCCTTGGGCCTCGTTAGTAATGTGACCAAGTGAGGTACCTTGACTCAAGTGTATCTTTAGTAATTGACGAAAAATAATGTGACTCAATGAACCGCGATAGTAATTGTGATATTGAAAAATATCGCCGGTACCACTAGTGAACCATCCTTTGAGATGGTTTGCCCGTTTTCTATGTTAAATTCAGATGCAAAACAAATAAATAAAATAAAATAAAATGAAGGCTCGAAGAGAATTTTTTTCACGTGTTGAACATCTAAAACAATGCAAGTAATTGCAGCACTAGGGTTCTGCTTAAATTAGTTTCTCACGTACCTTGCAGTCAGCATGCCTACTATAAGAATGCTTTCAAAAGTCAGCTTCAATTCGTACGGTTTCCCTTTCTCACTTTGAATCTCATCTTCATATTTAAATGCTTCATTCATTCTGGACAAAATTTAGCTACAAACTGTTTGTAATTAATTTATACAAACCAGTCTAATAAAGTGACATGTTCTTACATGCTTTCTTATTAATGCTATTAAAAAAATATGTGAGAAGCACATGTTAAGGGACATATGTCCCTTCATTAAACTGATTTGTAGCTAATTTATCTCCATTCTTAAGCCACATAATCACCGCTTCCTGCAGCCTACAATCATGATGAGGGAGCGCCATGCTGAAAGGTGCAGCTTTTGAGAACAGTATGACAGAGCCACCTTTAAGTGGAAAAATTGTAGCCAAAAATCACTTCTCATTGAACATCTAAGCACCATCCCATTCAGACAGCAAAACAATTCCCTCACAGTTAGTGCAACTGAGTTTTGTAATAGCATTGTCAATAAAACTAATAAGACCTTCTGCAGTAAAGACCTGGGAACCGTACGTTCTTGTAGTATCCAACTCCCTCAACTCATCCACCAAATCTTTCTTTGTATCAAAACAGCAACTATGTTGTTTGTGTATCATCTCATACACTCTTTCCAAGCCCGTACGCAGTTGAAGGAACCTGGGATCATCTAGAGTTTCCCTCATATCCAAGAAACCATGATTTCCTGCCAGACCACCAACAGATTTGATCTTGCACACGATCTTCCGTACAGATCCAAGGTTCAAAGCTAAATGCTCAGCTACTGGGGACAAACTCCAAATGGATTTGCAGTCTCTTAGTAGATGGCATAGTTGGACCAAATTCGCCAAGCAGAAGTATGTTATGAAAACAAAGAAATCATAAAAGTTCATGCCTGTTGAAAAAGAGGTGATTAGTACAAATATAGCATCAATATAACCCCAGTACAGCAACATTCTCCCAATTCAACTAGCAGGTAAGGCATGCACAATGGACACATTATTAGTTCTCAACTTAAATGTATACCACCCACAGAATGTCATGGCAACTCTTCCAAATATGCTATCATTTCATCTACTAATGATGGAAATAAATGGGGGCTCAATACCATTGTAACACTCCGGTCTCGTATTGACATGATGAGTAGTCCACATAGAGAGTGGGTGGTTTATAAAAGATGCTCATGAGTGTTAAGTCTCATATTGCTTACTTATTAGGTGAAACTGAACTTTATAAGTAATTCTAGGAAAGTTCCAAAATGACTGGTCATTTTAAGGTAATAGCGCAAACATGACTAGCACTTTTTCCCAGGTCGTTCTAAATGGTATCAAATTCACCTAGTAATGCGTCATGTGGTACTAAAGTCCTATACTGCTTACTTACTAGATGAAACTGAGCTTTATAAGTGATTATAGAGAAGCTCCAAATTAACTAGTCTTTCTGAGGTGATAGCGCAAATGTGCTTAGCGCTTTCCCTGAGTCATTACAGCCATCCTCCATGCAAGTTTATTATGGTTGAAACTTGAATAGCCCCTTCATCAATAAGCTACTTTGATTGTTGGATTGAGCCAGGTTGAGCCTGACCTACTCTAATTGTTACTTTGGTTCATTTTCATTCACATTTCAGGTGAATGGGCCAGCTCTAGTCCAACCCAACCCACGTATAGCATCCTTAGTCACTCAAATGCACCCTCAAATTGTAAACAGTTCAGCACCAGTCTGGGGGCACTTGCAATGAAGAAGAGCTTAAGAACTTATTGGGAACCCAAATCAGTCTTAAATTACATCATAATTAAAATGGAAGCTAAGTACTACAGTTGGACAATCACATCTTCTATTACAAGGAGCTTACTGACACTGCCTGTTTGTAAAATCAATATGGTGATTCAGATTCAAGCTCCTGGAGTTTTCTCCAGCAGTTACCAACAGATTACCTGTGGTGACTACTATAGAATAATACAAAAAGGCGTTGGACTCTGGTGGTTTTGGAATTCTTTGGCTAGATTTTCTTTCTCATCAATTGTCCACTTGAGGCTTTTGTTTTTTAACAACATGATAAATTCTAGAGTATGTTAGAATTTTCTATTACTACTAGCTGTTTTAAGACAATATTTCAGTCATGTCTTGTTGAAACCAGAAAGGTCTATATTAACTTAATTTTTTTTCCGCCTAAGTTGGGATATTAGACGACAGTTTTGCATGTCTTATGGCATGTCAAAGCGTAGGTTTAGTACACGGATAAGATGCCACGTCATTAATTTAAAATCTTCCAGTAAGTTACAACTCTAATTCCAGGAACCTTTGCTTACAAGCCATGCTTCCCCTAAAAACAATATCTTAGGATGGAATTGGATAGCATAAAAGGAAGAGGAAGAAAAAAAAAGTATTTGCACATGTTTAACAAACTGCAACGATTGTTAATACATCTATCCGGGTGGAATTAAGTAATTCTCCAATATTCATACTACACCTGTGTTGGCCGCAAGATTGCGCTGGCAGAGACCTTCAAAATCATCACATATATCCCTGATGTCTTCTATGTATTCCTTAGCCTCATTGTAGTCCCTCAAAAGTAAATTCCACTATAAGAAAGATAAAATTAATAAGACAAATGCAAGTCCAATTAGTATAGGCCCAAATGTTAATTTCAATATATGAATCTAGTATCTACTTACCACCCAAGAAAGGTTATAGGCGTTGAACCAGTTGTGGTTTATTGATATTGTATCTTCCTGAAAACAGTACGAATGCATATTTAAGAGCTACTGACATCAAGCTGGTAGAAAATTCAAAATAAATTAGAGTATAATATTTTGAATGCAGTGCCTGCAAACGAGCATTCAAGTCACATTTTAAGATACCTCTAAGCCTAAACATGTGATGGAGGTTGGGTAAAATCCAAAAAATTTAAGGAGCTCGGACTACACAGTACGAGAAATCTCACATGCCACATCAGTTCTACTCTAGAGGGATCCTAGTTAGACCACATAGTCCAATCAAAAAATGGGGCGATGCCATTTACCATCCAAAAGTACATAACTACTGTTTGACAATGATTCTAAGGAGAGAAAACCCAAAACCAGTATCATCCCTCATAAGCATGGCCCCACATGTCTTTGCTCTATGTTATCAAATCGACCAGTAAAGAAACAGTGTCCCAACTCTAGAATCAAGGGCATCAATGCATTAGGTTTCCATAAACTTGATGAGGGTACCAAAATTCTAAAACAGACTCCAGATACTGAGATGAAGAAACACAAGTTGCAGAATGATGCAGCTTATATATATATATCAAATATAAGATAAAGTTTATTGAGAAATCAGCGTGAACTAGAGAATTTTATGATGCAGCTTATTTAAACCCTTAAGCTAAAGCTGAACAGGAGAGGTAACACTATTGTTGACTTGAACGACCTTTTCAAAACTAATTGCATGTTTGCTAAAGACTTGAGATTTAGAAAGAAAAGCACAAAGAAAACTATATACAATTTGCACCACCTAAAAAACAAAAAGAACAAAAGATTAAGATACCAGGTTATGAACTTGATGATACCATCCACTAGGCACAAAGATTATTTCATTCTGTTCTTGAGTGCACTCCAACCAGATAGCCTGCACCATGAACACACACAGAAGTCTGAAGGGAACTTAAAATGCTACTTGAAGATCTAGTCTGGCAAGTTACCTCCTTAAAACCAGGAAATTCTTTTTCACTGACATCATCAAGTATATTATATACAGAACTCTTCATGTTCCTGAATGTAAATTGAAAAGGCAATTAAAATTAACAAGGCCAAAAGATGTGCATTAGAAACTACCTTTTACTATCATCATTATTATTTTGGATCAACTACAAACTACAAACAATAAACGCACATCAAACATACTATTGAAGTTGACATAAAATTAGCAAGTGTATGAGATGGACCTAAGGTCAAATGACCTAATTCTTTCCCCTCCCCACATCATTCTACACAATCCATTGGATCAGTTGGATTTGTCAACATGAGCAGTCCAAATGAAAGGTCAACACATTCTTTTAGGAATCAATAAGCTCACCGCTATCATTCTAATGTTCATACTGGTTCAAGATAGGAACATCCTCTGGCAGGCATGCAATCCCACACCCCCCCGGGGCCCCCCAAGGACAACAAAACAAATAGAAAGAGAGAGAGTATCCCATCATGAGCTGCTGGGTTGGACCCATAAAGCAATAGGATGCAAGGTTTCAGCATACAGAGGTAGATCAAACTTACGCATCATCAGCAAATGTATTCTTACTTAAAATTTGAATCACATATTGATCAGAAAAGAGGAATTAGTACTTTTTTTTTCTTTACTTTTATCCCTAGGGATAGGAAGCATGTTCAGATTGATAATGACACTCAATGAAATAGAAAGAGAAATGAACAGAAGCTTACCAAACTGATGTGTAGCTCATTCATTGGAGAAAAACAAAACAATTAATTAAGAGAGAAATGTAACGAGTACCAATGAATGAGCTAGAAAAAAGTTTAGTAAGCCTCTGTGAGTAAAAGATTTAGTACCCCTAGTATTTCTCAAATAGAAAACAGGCTCAGAATAGGCACCAACAAAAGAAAATCTAAGATTCTTCCTATGCCACTGACTATAACAGAACAACGCCTCAATAAGACAACTACATAATATTGCTTTCCAATTGTTATCACACCTTCATGCTAAATACTCTCAGAAAAAATATGTGGAAATCAAAGTTTTAGTAGTTTTATAATATAGTATTATAATCATCAACCTGTTAGATGTAAGCAACAGACTGTTGCCAAAAGAAAATGTTGTAAAGGCAGATTATTGTAAAGGAATAGACAAAGTGGCCAAGGCGGCTGTCAGTTGCAACTGATATCATGAGAAAGTGGATAAACATCTAAGCTTGCTATAACAGTTAATTATTGCATTAAAATAGAAAATACCAACTTATTTATCTTTGAAAATCCACATATGGAATATAGAATATGTCTGATTTGATATATAACGTTACTATATTGGACAAGAAATTATTTGCATACCTGTCAAACACAAGATTATATATAACGTTACTATATTGGACAAGAAATTATTTTCATACCTGTCAAACACAAGATTACATTGAGAAGGAGACAGAAAAAGCCATTGTTTCTTCCCACACACATTTGCTGACCAACTATATGACCTGAAAACATCAGCATGAAGGGGAGTCCAAGATCCTGCATGAAAAATTATAAACTAGGTAACTGCCCATGTGATATACATTTAAGGATAGAAAGGACAACCAGCTCTCTATTGAAAGGAAGCAAAAGCTTTTTGTCCCCTTAAAATAAGTGGAATATAAATTACATAATACGTGTGTACCAAGAATGAGAAATTTGTTATGTTGGTGCTCAAACCTTTTGCTCCCATGTAAACAAAACGATAGTCAGAGCAACTTATTTCATTATTCGCTTGATAAGTGTCGGGATCCTTATGCATACGATAATTGTCGAGATACAGATTGAGCCAATCATCACAGAAAAACAATGGAGTTGTGTACGCTAAATATTCTGGGTGCTCCTGAGCATCAGATTAAGAGGATAAAGGCAACAAATCAGGTTACCGAGTTGACAATAATCTAATATATACCCTCAGACGCGACAAACTGACACTGGCAAAGTGACACTGCCCTACCAAATTAAATGGTGAAATTGAAAAATTACTCTTTATAAGGAACAAAAATAATGACTCAAAGGTTTGATTAATATGGATAACTGAATGATTTTAATGCTAGCAAAGCAAGTTTATACAATTACTTATCCGTGATTCCATGAAAAGATGCATATTAGCAGACTTGAGAAAGAACTATATTAAGAGTTCACTTTCCATCTTTGTATGAATAGACCACACACCTTGCAGCTAAATCATTACAAAAGTACAGTGGGGCATTGCAGCTTATTTTACTCAAAACCACATATATGGATCATAGCAAATTTCACTCCAGTATGCTGACACATACAAACCTGGAGCAACCTTTGTGTGACATACTAATTACAAAACTACTGTAAAGAAAGCCCATGATATGCCTAGAAAAGGTCTTAAAAGTAAAGAATACATGTAACAACATGTCAAAACTTCCGACATCTATTTTTAAATTACTTGGTCTTTTTTACCTGATAATAAAAGTTGCTAGCATGATACAGCTATGTCTAATTTCTAGTAAATTAAATCATTGAACAACCGTAATGACTTGACCACTTGAAAACCATCTCATGTAATGAGTAAACACTAGTGCAGCCAATTTACTATGTAAGTTGACTAAATATCTATCAAGTAGAAGTTTTATCAAACCAAGTTAAAATTGACTCATATTCTTACTACTTGTGGAAAGACAATAGTCTATGTATGTGTAACGTAAGCAGAAAAATTGACAAAACAAATTTCTGTCACACCTTCACAAAATGCCAGTCCTTTAAGTATAGCACAGGATGGCCATTACTTTGATTTGTTGAAGCACTACCCAGTTCCTGCAATGAATTGTCCAGCCAGTGGTCAACGAACTCTGAAACAGACATCTCCACTCTTTTCTGATCTGTGAAATCTCTAGTACCACAGTCTGCAACCTATAAGTGCCAATGTAACAAGTGAGTTCAATTGAGAATAATCTGATTTATCAATGAAAAAACTAGCATGCTGTAGATTTTATATTTTTGCTTGACAATTAAACATGGTTAGTAGCACAATATCTAATCACAAAATGTGATTAGTCATCAACGAGTTAACAAATCATTAGACGGATCATATCTAAGACTTGACATTACAAGAGTTAAACATTCAATTTTATGCATTTCCCCTTCAATTTTAAAGAAAGGAAATTACTCAACAAATTTAAACCCTTTTCTCCATTCTTCCTAAGAATCAAAATGAAGAATACTTTCTCTTGCATTTCCATATTCTTATTGTTCAAACTCTTTTCTGATGAATAATCATTTATTGACAGAAAAAGGCAAAGCCCTCATCTACGAGAACTATATAGGAGAGACAAATACCCTACAAGCGACAAATATCTAAAAAGGAAACAAGACCTAAAAGACTCAAAGAAGAGAAATTTGGAACATAGACTACAGCCCAAACCAAAAGAGATCTCAAAACGAATATTTTAAACAAAGCATGTTGGACTCGCAATCCTCAAAGAGACGCCAATTCCTTTCTCTTCAAATGCTCCACATAAGGAATGCAGGAATAGCCTCTGGGATGTCCCCACCCTTAAGTTTGCCAACAATGAAGCAGCTCTATGATATTGCTTGGCATAGCCCACAAAACTCTAAACAAGTTGAGAAACAAGTGCCAAAGATAACTAATGTACTCACAATGAATGAGAAGGTGATTAACAATCTCCTCATTCTTTTTGTATAAGCAACACCATTCTACAAGAGTGAAACCCCGCCTTCTAAAATTATCAACCGTGAGGATTCTGCCAAAGTTGTTGTCCATGTAAAGAAAGTCATGCGGGGTAGAGCTAACCTTTTGAACATTTTTTAGGGGAACAAACAAGGCTCTTCAGACTGTAAAGATTTATAATAGCTCCACTTCAAAGCCATGATTGCTAGTTGGGTTCCAAAACATTCTATCTGTATATGGGTTTTGAGGAGTATAACGTATTAAGAAAAGAGGCAAGCGATTCCAGCTCCCAATCCTAGACTGTCCTAGTGAAACTTGGATTCCAATGGGTAGAAGTGCCATAGGAATCCAAGTATTCCGAAACCAAGGCCTCTTTGTTCAAACTCTATCTACTACATATGATTGTCCTTGGAAATACAAACGATTCAGGGCATTTGGTGAACGATCTTTTGGTTCAGGCTCCACATAGTTGTTGGCTGCAGTCTCTCCAATTCATTGCATTTAGGCGCAAGCACAACTGTGTACACACAGACATGGGTGGGCACACTTGCACACACATTCTGGTTTGCTTTCTCTCTTAGTCATGGGCTAAGCTCCAATAGCATCATAAGAATTACAAACAAAAAAAGGTTTTTTTTTTTTTTTTTTTTTTCCTTTCGTATACTCCAGGCTCACATTCACACTTCTTACACTTTTCAGCAACTAAACAAAAAAAAAAATCTGTATAGACAATGGTCATGCCCAACCTATTTTGAAATTTACTTGCTCCATTTCGTTACTTGAATTAGCAGGACAAAAAAAAACAAAAAAGCATATTCAAGACCTCATATTTTTTGTCATCTTAAAACTATGTTTGGTATATAAAGGAACAGAAAAGGAAGAGTGAACTCCAAACAGACCATCATGGAAAATCAAAAGAGATAAATAAACCCATCACTCCACTGAATTCTTTCACTGCACTGGCAATAAACTTATAAACCATAAACTAATAAGGGTAACCAAAAAAGAACTTGCACATGTGATCAGCTATTGAACGATAAACAGCACCTGAACTCTGGATTTCCCGAAATGGGTAGAGAAGAATTGGAGATTGGGTTTTCCATTATCCAAGACCCAATCCTTGCAAGCCTTCCAATCATCCATGAGACCCGTCAGCACCACAGGCTGGTTCTTTTCCATATATTTCTGCACAAACTCACTGTAACTCACTTCTTTCCCATTCACCTTCTCTATGTGACTTCCAATTCTGATACCCATTTGTGGGTTAATCCAAAAAAGAAAAAAAGAAAATAAATTGAAAAGCCGAAATTAACTTGCGGATTTCTGAGTGTTTTGTAGGAAAACACGGTGAAGAAAATTTCTGAGCCGGTGTAATCACGCATTGTTATGTGCTCTCCGTCGTTTCTTTTTGGACGTTTTGGGCTAGTCTGGGCTGTTCTGCCCCAGATCCGGCCCAATACGCAAATAACCTTTCCGATCCGAAACCCCTTATTTTAAAAACGGGTTTCACATGTATCATCTATCTATATGTTTTTTTTTTTTTTTGTTATGCAAGAGTTTTATAATTACTTTCATGTTAATGTGATTTGCTCTTAATTTTCTCTCTTCCTTTTCTTTTGCTTTAGCTTTAAAGAAATTCTATGGCATCTATGCTACTGATAATGGAAAATATGGGAACCTAACGACTCTCTCCCATAAACGATAGTGCAAAACATATATGTGTTTATAAACAATGGAAACATTATCTGCCAGAAGATATCGAACTACTAATCATGTTAATGCATTTCCTTAATAATTTTGATATACAATATATGTATTGTTGGCATACAAAACTAACAATGTTTTTAAGCCGTCTTTCAGAGTGTAGAGCCACCTATAAGATAAAAGGCGTTAGAAGCCCGCCAGCGTAGAAGGCTAGAGGGACTTTGATGCCCAAATCAATATGGGGTGTGATGAAGCATTATTGATAGAGTGTGTAGTGTAACATCCCCAGCCCGTTAAGGCTGAGTTTGCCACTTTTCTTCTTTTACAACAAAAATTTTTGCAAAGATCTATAAGGTCTATCAGAGTACTTGATTTTAAAGGATACGAAAAATGTATAAAACATTATTCAAGAGATTTTATTACAAGCGAAATTAGAAAACATTAAACTTTAGTTGCGGAATATCATATCATTACAATAACTTATATGAAAAGACTTTGAAAATTAATAATTATTCTCACCCCATTCCGGCCTCCTATTCCAGCATCCTTTCTACCTGAAAACAAGAAATAAAACTGAATGAGCCCAAAGGGGCCCAGCAAGTAAAATCCACAACCATAAATAGTTTTACTCCTTGTTCTCAGTTTTGAAAATCATTTTCGCAAATAAATATAATTCTAGCCATAATAATATCTGTATGTACGGTTGCATCTCCCGTAACATATACATACTATTACATCTAGTAATAGATCATCGTTGTAAATCATCTTTATAAATCATCATCATAATGCATCATTATAAATAATCTCTGTAAATCATCATAGCATATCATCGTTGAAAATATAGTATCATTTTCTCATAATAAGGCCCATGTACACTATTACCCCTGTGCACGAGGGTTGCGGGTCCTTGTGACCATGGCACTGAACTGTGGCCACAGCCATGCCCGACCGTCAATTAACTCTTTCTTGGTGCACTCAACGGTCTAGTTGATGGAATACCACCTTCTGGCATAGCCTCCTTCAGTGGTTTCGCCTCCATCCGAGTATCGGTACCGAACTCTCATCTTATCTTATCTTGGGGCCAAAAATACTCTCCTCCATACATGTGCCCTCATTTCATAAACATTTATCTCATCTCTTGTACTTTTCTTTGTACTTCTTTTGATGCATCTTAGGGCAACATGTAGGAGGGTTTATCATCTTTTTTTTCTTTCTTATAATCATCATCATTTCTCAACTTTCTTTTCTTAAAATGGAAACTTTTCCAAATATAAACTTGTTGTGCTTAAAAAGCATTTAAAGAAATATAAACTTTCTAAATAATTCTTTTAGAAATCCTTCATGCATGCAACATATCTCCATGACAGGTAAATAAAATAATCATTTACAGTTTGATACAAGAATATATAAATAGCATGACAAGAATATATAAATAGCATGACATGAAGTAATTTTAGAAGGGGTAGTGAATTTACTTACCTCTAGACTGAAGCTAGAAGTGGTATGAAGGAATCTAGTTGCTCCAATATGACTAACACCACTAGTATATCTTTTGAAACTAATTTCTAAAGTCCGCTATCTCTTGTGTTCTTTCTTTCTTGTAGCGCTTGGTCTCGCCCTTTCTCTCTCTGTTCTGAGTAAACACTCTTAGAAAGAAGAAAGACCGAGTAAAAAGCGGAAGAAGGAAGAATATATGCAAGAGATGGGAGAGGAGATGAGTGGTGAAAATTCTGAAGGAGAAGAGCTCTATTTATAGGAGAAAATCAAATACTATTCCACCAACCCTACACTATTCCACCAACCCTACACTATTCCACCAACCCTTTACTATTTCACCAACCCTATACTATTCCACCAACCCTACACTATTCCACCTTCAATTTACGATTATACCCTCATTCTTTCTTCAATTTACAATTATACCCTCATTTTACTATTTCACCAACCCTATACTATTTCACCAACCCTATACTATTCTACCTTCAATTTACAATTATACCCTCATTCTATCTTCAATTTACAATTATACCCTCATTCTATCTTCAACCCCTATACTATTTCACCAACCCTATACTATTTCACCAATTACCATTCTCTAATTACCACTCTCATAAATTTCCCAAGAATTAAAATCCTTAACTACAATGGATATTAAAATAACATCATTATCAAAATAATCTATTTAAATAGCTTTGAAAATTCTGGGACACTACAATCTTCCCTCCTTATTAGAATTTCGTCCTCGAAATTAAAACCTATAATATTATCGTCCAATCTTCAAGTTGAGGGATTCAGATAATATTCCTTTTAATCCTTCATCAAAGCTTACTCTCTTTTATCATATTGAAATTCCATCTCCTTCTTCTATGAGTAAATCTTATTCACAGTCTAAAGTCTCAATTTCTGCAATCATTCATCAATTCACACTAAAATCTTACCTCAAAATCTTTTCCATTGTTTCTTTCCAACCTCAATAACAACGATCGAGTTATTCATTAACAGTCTACAATCAAGGTTTTAAACATCAAGTTAATAAATCATGTGATCAATAGTTCATACCTCCAAACATCATAGTCCTTATTTCAAGCCTGCAATAATTCTCTCGATCTAATTTAATCAATCTTATCAAAAAGGTGTAAAAAAATCATCCCCGCCTATATTCTTTTTAGTATCTCAGTATTCCAAATCATGCATACGAAATTTTAATATGATGCTCTAATAATTATTAACTTCTCACCATCATAAGCCTGTAAAAGTAAATAGCACCAACATTCTACAGTTTATATTTTCCAAAAGCATTATTACATGAATATACCTCAGAAATGACATCATAATTCGATTCATTCTAAATACATAACCGTTTCTATTTTCTCATCCCAACTTTTGTGTTGATGCTACAATATCAGCGAAAATCTTTCAGTACTACATCTTTACTTGATAAATTATAACTCAATAATAGAAACTCGTAATTATGATTTCAACTCAAACGAAATACACGATTACATCAAATGTAAGATTCTCATCCATTCTTGACTAATACATGCTGTGCTTTGCTGCGTTCTAGAGATGAAATTGATAAGCAAGCAAAGTAGGATAAGGGTAAGTTTCCAAGCTGGATGTCCCAAAACACTCATGTTATAATTTCTCTCCCTTGGGTCTTGCAAGGTCAAGAAGAGAAAAGAGAGAAAGATAGTCCTGTTGCTTTCTAGAAATGAAGATTTGAAAAGCATTTCAGGACATGGCATGTAGGTGAGACTTTCAAAATACCCACATCGGATGCTCTCTCTCTTCTGTCATTTACGAAGACTGAGAAGGAAAGAGAGATATTTAGCCTGAGAAGCATGATCAAGGATAATCTTGCTTCATCAGGACATGATCAACGATAATCTTGCTTCAATGGTTTACTACTGAGAGTATAAGGAGTTGGGTTTGTGAATCAAATCATGAGGCTGCATTTTTCTCTTGAGGACACGCTCAACTAGGAGGAAAAGTCGAGCTTTCATTGTATGGAAGGCTATTAACAGAAGATTTCAGGCGAAGGGGTATGATCAGAAGGCATGTGTTGCAATGGAGAAAGAGGTGGGAATTTATAGGAAAGATTTCTGGTAATAAACGAGCGCGTGGTGCGCGTTGGCATGACAATTCATTCAGTTGCCCACGCATGGTATTTGAAGTCGTTGATTGAACAGTGGGTTTGAAAAATGAGCTCAGTCGAATTTATGACAGGAGACAAGATCCTACTTCCACGGGATCTTTTGACAAAATTTCCATCGCGGCCCCAGGTCGCCTAACGCTTTGTTGTTTACTGTTTATTTCACCTGAAGTGAAAAATTCCTTTAAAGCCACTCGTCTGCTGCTTCCAGAAACTTCAAAAAAAATCTCTTCAGTTCCTAACGCTTAGTCTCTTCTCAGTACTTCATCTCTCCCAATTTCTTCGTATTCTCAACTATTTTTTCCTTACTCTCCTAAATATGGGAGTATCATCATCATCCGTTAACAACCTCGATTTGAATGTTGTTCCTGCAGCACAACCCATTGTTATGCCTGACGTGCAACCGGAGGTGCCTGTTGTTCCCCCTGAAGTGTCTGCTATTCATCCCGTCGTACCTGTTACACACCCTAATGAACCTGCTGCATATCCTAACGTATGGCAGCCAACTTTTGTCTTTGACAATCGTCCTATCACTATTCACGATTCTGTCATGCTCCATGATTCTACTGCTGTAGCAGTGGCCAAAGGTTTCGTAATTCCACGGGATCAAACGTTCTTAGCTGATAGGTCGGATACTGATGCTATTAATAACTCATTGGCATTCAGTATCCAAGGTGCTGCTTCAGTTTCTGACATGGCACAACGTTTGAGTGCCAGAAATGTTGAGCTGAAAGTCTCAAGAAACCAAATCGGGGTCTTACAGCGACTGCTCAAATACTACAAACGAAAACACGTGGATTTGAAGCAGGAGAATACTCAGCTGAAAAAGATGATGTTATCTTACGCAGAATACTTGGGACCAAAGATGCTAGAAATGGAGAAGAATACCGAACGTCTCCAGCGACAGCACGAAAAACTCCGGGTCGATGTTCAGGGGTGTTGCAAGTCTCTCCGCACACGCTCTAGTCCGGTACCTCATTAGAAATAAATATTCTCTTTGATAATTCAATTATATAAATATATACGATTCTGCTCATACTAGGTTTTCTCTATGCAGAAATAATTTTTCTGGAGCAGCTCTGAGGAATCATCTGCTCATCATTACCACGTGTCTCTTTATGCAACAAATTCTCTTTTTTTTTTTTTTTTTTTTTTTTTTTATGGACACTGGTATGTAATATTATAAGGAGCTTGTTCTCCAAACATTTCTTTTCGTAATCATTCAGTGCTCATTCAATATTCATTATGAAATCATTCTGTCATTGTAATAACTTCCTTTAAACAAACAATATGTTTAAAAAGTTAATCACTCAATAAAACATCTAAGTATGCACCATCACATGTTATCAACCTCTAAAATACCTTAATATCATTGAACATATATCTTATAAGAGAAAATTTAGATCATGTCACTATATTATATCACTGTATTATATTGTCTTTCAACTCTTACCTTTATGCTTCAATTTATCTCAAGAATAATAATCCATTATCTTTACTTAGTAAAAGAAAATTATATCAAAAGCTTTGGCATGTAACTAAAATTTCTCATAATTTCATATCCACTAATGCCTCAAAATTTAAATATTATCCACACCCTAGGAGCATCAATTCATCCTCAAAACTTTAAGCATCACTTCAATATAATTTACCTCAATTACAGAAAACCTAGCACCTCAAATTCTAAGAATCACCCCAAAGATTTCATGAATTGTACCTTAAAGTCATCACAATCATTTGAAAATATCAAAATCCTTAAACCACAACTTTATATATCAAAATATCTTATAGATTCTAGGGTATACCTCATTTGCATTTATCCCTGCAATACTTAGGCATTCACTTCATGCCACTACGTAATCATTATTCATCGATCCATATATTATAACATCAATCATAGTATCATTATTGTCATCGACCAAACCTTAGCCATTACCAAAAACTCATATAAACTCTTATATCATTAATTCAGTTCAAGAATCATTTCACAACCGACATCCATAAGACCATTTATTACCAAATCACTTACACAATTTGTCTCACAACCTAAATCCATAAAACCATTTTGTCGCCAAGTTAATTTCACAAATCATCTCGCAACCTAAATCTATAAAATCATCATACGATTTTTAAATCATGATCCATAATCTTTTCTAAATCCTCGAGACACCTTAAAATATACCCTTATCAATCGATACTCTAGAAAACTGCCGCAAATCCAAATAGGCAGATACTATAGATCACAACCTATCTATAAAATAAAAATTCATCTCCGTCATTAACATGATCACAATAATAAAATCCTCCAAATTAACCACACTAAGATGATTTTTTGTTTTTTTTGTTTTTTTTAACAAAAAATTAACCATTAGAAAAATGCTCATGCATCATTTATTAGAGACCACACAACAATGCACACTCTACTTGGCCGGAATGTGGCTTCTCATTAACCCCCCAAATTTTTTTTTTTTTTTTTTTTTTTTGAAAAGTCTGCCAGAACCTTATAACCTTTGCTCTGATACCAAAATTGTAACATCCCCAGTCCGTTAAGACTGAGTTTGCCACTTTTCTTATTTTTCAACAAAAATTCTTGCAAAGATCTATAAGGTTTATCAGAGTACTTGATTTTAAAAGATACAATAAATGCGTAAAACATTTTTTTCAAGAGATTTTATTACAAGCGGAATTAGAAAACATTAAACTTTAGTTGCGGAATATCATATCATTACAATAACTTATATGAAAAGACTTTGAAAATTAATAATTATTCCCACCCCATTCCGGCCTCCTATTCCAGCATCCGTTCTACCTGAAAACAAGAAATAAAACTGAATGAGCCCAAAGGGGGCCCAGCAAGTAAAATCCACAACCATAAATAGTTTTACTCCTTGTTCTCAGTTTTGAAAATCGTTTTCGCAAATAAATATAATTCTAGCCATAATAATATCTGTATGTACGGTTGCATCTTCCGTAACATATACTATTACATCTAGTAATAGATCATCGTTGTAAATCATCTTTATAAATCATCATCATAATGCATCATTATAAATAATCTTTGTAAATCATCATAGCATATCATCGTTGAAAATATAGTATCATTTTCTCATAATAGGCCCCATGTACACTATTACCCCTGTGCACGAGGGTTGCGGGTCCTTGTGACCATGGCACTGAACTGTGGCCACAGCCATGCCCGACCGTCAATTAACTCTTTCTTGGTGCACTCCACGGTCTAGTTGATGGAATACCACCTTCTGGCATAGCCTCCTTCAGTGGTTTCGCCTCCATCCGAGTATCGGTACCGAACTCTCATCTTATCTTATCTTTGGGCCAAAAATACTCTCCTCCATACATGTGCCCTCATTTCATAAACATTTATCTCATCTCTTGTACTTTTCTTTGTACTTCTTTTTATGCATCTTAGGGCAACATGTAGGAGGGTTTATCATCTTTTTTCTTTCTTATAATCATCATCATTTCTCAACTTTCTTTTCTTAAAATGGAAACTTTTCCAAATATAAACTTGTTGTGCTTAAAAAGCATTTAAAGAAATATAAACTTTCTAAATAATTCTTTTTTAGAAATCCTTCATGCATGCAACATATCTCCATGACAGGTAAATAAAATAATCATTTACAGTTTGATACAAGAATATATAAATAGCATGACATTAAGTAATTTTAGAAGGGGTAGTGAATTTACTTACCTCTAGACTGAAGCTAAAAGTGGTATGAAGGAATCCAGTTGCTCCAATATGACTAACAACACTAGTATATCTTTTGAAACTAATTTCTAAAGTCCGCTATCTCTTGTGTTCTTTCTTTCTTGTAGCGCTTGGTCTCGCCCTTTCTCTCTCTGTTCTGAGTAAACACTCTTAGAAAGAAGAAAGACCGAGTAAAAAGCGGAAGAAGGAAGAATATATGCAAGAGATGGGAGATGAGATGAGTGGTGAAAATTCTGAAGGAGAAGAGCTCTATTTATAGGAGAAAATCAAATACTATTCCACCAACCCTACACTATTCCACCAACCCTACACTATTCCACCAACCCTATACTATTCCACCAACCCTACACTATTCCACCTTCAATTTACGATTATACCCTCATTCTTTCTTCAATTTACAATTATACCCTCATTTTACTATTTCACCAACCCTATACTATTTCACCAACCCTATACTATTCTACCTTCAATTTACGATTATACCCTCATTCTATCTTCAATTTACAATTATACCCTCATTTTACTATTTTACTATTTCACCAACCCTATACTATTTCACCAATTACCATTCTCTAATTACCACTCTCATAAATTTCCCAAGAATTAAAATCCTTAGCTACAATGGATATTAAAATAACATCATTATCAAAATAATCTATTTAAATAGCTTTGAAAATTCTGGGACACTACATGTAGAGTATGTTAGAGATTTGTGTACCTTAAGCCTTATATACCGACATATATATAGAGTTTTCTGTAGGAGTCATTGTGTCTTGGATCAGGTCTAGATGTCGGGTTGCAAACTAGTTGGACTTGATATGGAGTGTGGACCTTCTTTTTAAGTGGGTATTTATTGAATCCTCCAAGAGTCCCTCAATTCTCTTGAATAATTAGTAAATCCATTTATGAAAATTTTGAGATGTGTGTCCTTAAACTCAAGCCTAGGCCTTCTGTAAATTTTATAGTGACGAGGTATCCGGGTCCCCCATATTTCAATAGATATTGATAGTTTACTCATAATTGAAGTAACATTGTTGAAGACCCCTGTATAGAGCTAATCCAATGCTAAAGTTTCGAACTCAATACCTATGAAACTAATCCAAGACCATTGGATCACCATCCATGGTGGTCTTTATATATATATATATATATATATATATATATATACACTAGTTTCACAAACGAAAAATTAAAAAAGAAGAAGTTTGTGTGTTAGAAAGTCAATGGGCCAGTAGAATGGGTGTGGAAAAAAAAAATGTCATAACTTAGTTGGATCAAAGTTATATCCAGAGCCCAACCTATTGCCTTACAAAACCAAACATGAATTTAACTACTGGTCCTACTCCTACCTTAAAGCTGTGCGGAAAGTGAACCATGCCAGTCACCATCCCATATTTATGCGCATATATAGATATATCATCGCGTCAGGCATCCCATGCATGCATGTGGTTGACCCCACAGCCGTACAAATTAAAACACAGCAGCATATGATATATCTATATTATTTATGATTTATGATCTACGTTGGGGAATCTTTGATGCACCTGATCATTTCTCTTCTCTTAAATACTATTTCGGCACACAGCAGTGGATCTCAGAAGTCAGATCTCACATGTTGGGTCCATCTTTGTGCATGTGCGTCACGTGCCCGCAAAACACACAGCTACAAATAGGCATCCACCACCTCCTCTCTCACCTCATCATGTTGCTGCAGAAAATAGTGACAAATTAAGCACGTCAGGATTACTATATATAATTTGATGTGCAATTTGAAGCAACATTTGTCACCGCTAGCTATTAAAATGTGGTTTAACAAACTACCCGACACTTACTATATTTACAAATTATATTTATAATCGTATCAATTATTAGAATACAGACTTTGACGTCAATATATAAACTTTTGTAGTATGAACAGAATTTTTCTCTAAACTGAATTGAAAGAATTTTCTCTCACTTATTCTATAAAAATGATATGTGTCCTTCACATGTAAGAAACACGTGTTTTTTTTAATTACAACGACAAAGTTAGAATAAATTTTATTCAAAAAGCATATGCTTCTCGCATGCTATTTAAAAAATATGTATTTTTCACATAAAAAGTAACACATGTCATTTTTATAGAATATGTTGAAAAAAATTCCTTAAACCCAATTTGGAAGAAAACTCTGTCTTTTGTAATATATTGTTCATATTTATTGGTGTGTGTATATACATGAGTTGATATTTGGAATGACAATTTTTGATATGATTCACAAACCCAATATGAAATTAAAGAGTTAAGAGTTAAGAAGTTTGACCATGTATAATTAAATGAGTCAGATTATGATTGACATATATAATATTATACTTATGTTTGAACACAACTTGAATTCGACACACAACATAATAATAAGCAATTTTTGAGATGACCCATGGACCCGATACGAATCCAATATAAAATTAAAAAGTTATAGTTGATTGGTTTGATCCGTTTAATTAAATGAGTCAGTTATAATTGACCTATATAAGTCTTATACTAATACTTCGACATAACATAAATTCGAACCCGACACTCGACATGAATTGCCACCACTACGTTTGATTTGGTTTGTAGTTGTATTTACAAATCGGACGAGTATTTTGCCTCAAGTATGTGTTGAATGTTGGAAGGTTGGATCTCTTTCATGCACGTGGTGGGGGGGCCTAGATGGATGCATGAAATGAAGAAGCTTCTTTCTTATCTTTTAAACAACACAATTATGGTGAGAGATGAGAGGTTCACAACCCCAATCATTGCCCACATTTCCCCACAACCACACATCGCAAGCAGTATATAGCTAGAGAAGAGAAATTCCTTTTCGTCCTTTCGAATACAACTACACGTTCACACACATCCATCAGCACATCCTGCCTCTTGCTCCTTTTTGCAGACATATGGAAAACGACTTTATATTGAAGTTACGCTTTTGTGTCCTCTTCCTTTCTATCTCTCACATGTTGTGTCATTTGGTGCTGAACAATAGTAATAATAATTGACCTTTATATATATATATATAATAATTAGTAAATTAATTAAAACCCATTTACTGTACACTCATTTTGCTCGTCTTGTTTCCAAATTATGCAAAACAAACCATGGGTAACTCTTTACAATTCCCTTAATATTACTCCTACTCCTAATAAAAAATCAATTATCGACTGGGAATTAATTATTTCCTGATAAATAACCGGCTGAAGAAGACGAGTAAGCAAAGGAGCAATTAGAAGAGCCTTGGAGGAGAGCCAATTGAGCCGGGGTTACCGACGACGTCGTGGTGGTGTCGGCCATCTTGTTGATGACGGAGTTGGCGGTGGGCTTGTGGGGCTCGCCTCCATTAACCGTGGGCTCATGCTGAATTTCTCTCAATAATGCTGCCACATCTTTCATTGTCGGGCGATCTTCGGCACGATTGCTTGTACAGAGGAGGGATATTCCCAGAGCTTGCAGCATTTCTTGTATTTGTGTGTCTGGATAACCTTGAAGCTTGGGATCCAGGATCTCAACTGGGTCCTGCTTGCTCTTTAAGTGGTCTCGAACCCATTGAATAACATGTTTTCCTTCGGGGAATGATGGGTCCACTGGCTTTTTCCCTGTTATTATCTCTAGCAGAACCACCCCGAAGCTGTAGACATCGCTCTTCTCTGTGATTTTTAAGCTGCAACCATACTCTGCAAGTGCAATTTCAAGCCAATTATTAAGCCTAATACTGTTATAAAATTATATGCAATATATGACACCTTTGCTGGTCGCATAAAACTATGATGTTTTTGGACACATTCCATGCGCACAGGTAACATCATCATGTCCTTTGCGAATCCCAAATTTATTGCAAGATCCGTTCATATTCGTAACAAGTATGCATGTGCAATAGTGCCAAATAAATGAGATAAATAGTTCATTGGTAAAATAGTAATTTAAATGGATTTTTTTTTTTTTACCGGTTTAAACTTTTGAAGAAACAGAATTGCGTGAAACTCACCCGGAGCAATGTAGCCGTACGACCCAGCAAATTGCGGGTTAGCCGAAAATGAATTGCCATTATCTTCGATCAACCTTGCGAGGCCGAAATCGGCGAGGCAAGCCTCGTACCGGTCGCCTAGCAATATGTTATGTGCCTTCACGTCCCGGTGTAATATGGCAGGCACGCAATCGTGGTGCAAGTACGCGAGGCCTTCTGCAACGCCCAATGCTATCTTGAGCCGAGTGTCCCACTCCACTAATCCTGCGCATCCCTCATGCAACAACGCGCCTAAAGTACCGTTAGGCAAGAAATCGTAGAAAAGCAGTTTGGTTTTCCGGCTAGCCCCCCAACCTAGTAGTCGGACTATGTTTCGGTGTCGGATTCGGGCCAGGGTGGCAATCTCGGACGAGAATGCCGATGCGGAGACCTTCTCTGACGATCGGAACCTTTTTACGGCGATGGCTAGGCCCGACGCAATAGTGACCTTGTAAACTATGCCGGTTCGTCCGCGGCCGATTATGTTGCCAGCTGTCAGGCACTTGGCCACGTCGGAAATGGATAGGTCGAGCTTCTGGTATAGTGTCACTTCCCAGGGGAGGCCCATGTCCACGTCACCATCTCCTTCGAGGTCACAGTCGTGAGCCCCACCGAATCCGGGGCCCCCACTGCGCCTTTTCTTCGATCCAACGACGATGATGTAGAGCGCAGCCAGGAGCAGTGCGCACGCGCCGCAAAGGAGGGCGATCATCGCCACGCGCGCGGCCTCGGCTCGTCTTCGGGCTGAATTGCTGCGCTTGTCGGAAGCGCACTGGTTGGCGGAGAGGCACAGGGAGGGGTTCCCCGCGAGAACGCTCAGCGGAAGCTTCGCGAAGAAGGGCGTGTCCGGCACGCGCCCCGATAAATTGTTGTATGATACGTTAAGGACCACAAGATTCTGAAGATCCGCGAGGTATCGGAGGTCCCCGGAGAGCTGGTTGTGAGAGAGATCCAAGATCCCGAGCTTGTCCAAGCCTGCGAACTCGGCCGGAATCTCCCCGGAGAATTGATTCCAGCTCAGATTCAGAGCGATCTCGAGCGCCGGAATCCTACCCAAGCTCACCGGAATGTTCCCCGACAGCTCGTTTCCGCTCAGGTCCAGTAACTGTAACTTCTCAAGCGAACCGAGTTGGCTCGGAATCGGACCCGAGAACCGGTTCATCTTCAGAACGAGTTTAGTGAGTGAACTCAGCGATCCAAGACTCGGACTCAGCGTCCCTTCAATCAAATTGTCGGAAAAATCAACAAATTGCAACGAGGAAAGCCGGCTAAATTTCTCCGGCAAATTTCCGGTGATTGCATTGGAATGCAAGTCGATGTACGTGAGATTGGGGCATCCGGAGAACTCCGGAATGTTTCCGGAGAGGCGATTCGATCCGAGATCCAGGAAATCAAGATTGGCCAAGTTCCCAATCTGCGGCGGGACGGGCCCAGTAAGCATGTTGAGGTTCGCTCGGAAGCGATTCAAGGACGAGCAGTTGCCGATCTCGGGCGGTATCTGCCCCGACAAATTGTTGGAGAGCAGCAAGAGCTTGACGAGGTTCTTGAGCTCGAAGATCCCCTTGGGAATGTTCCCGGTCAAGCCGTTCTGAGACAAATCCACGGCCGCCAGATTCTGACAGTTGGAAATTGAAGACGGAATCACTCCCTCCAGCTTGTTCTTCCATAGGTAGAGCAATGTGAGATTCCCGAGATTTCCGATTTCGTAAGGTATCGTGCCGGTTAACTGATTGTTGTCGAGCTCGATGTGGGTGAGTTTCGTACAGTTTCCTAGCTGGGCCGGGATATCGCCCGATATTTGGTTCTCGCTGAGTTGGAGTTCCTCCAGAGCCAATAAGTTTCCGAAAGTTTTCGGGATGCTTCCAGTTAGCGTGTTCAACGAGATGTCGATGACGGATAGTTTTTGGCAATTCCCTAGCTCCGATGGAATAGTGCCCACCAGACTGTTCTGCCAGAGCAAAAGGTTTCGGAGATTCTTGAGGCTTCCGAGACTGGTTGGGACCGAACCGGCGAGCGAATTCTCGTACAAGTAGATGTTCTGGAGCGCCGAGCAGTCTCCGAGCTCCGGAGGAATTTGGCCGGAGATGAGGGCGGTGTAGATTGCGAGCGTTTCAAGCTTCTTGAGGAGGCCGAGGCTGGGTGGGAGGAAGCCCGAGATGCTCGTTTCGGCCAGGCCCAACATGACCAAATCGGTGCAGTTTCCGATTTCTTGAGGTAAAGCGCCTTGGATATTCTTGTTCCCACCGGCTCTGAGTACCTGAAGCAGCTTCAAGTTGCCTATGGGACTGGGTATTTCACCACTGAGCTGGTTGTCGTAGAGAATTAGCTGCTTCAAGCTCGTGAGGCTGCCGATTTGGACCGGTATGGACCCCTCCAGCCGGTTGGTATTGAGGTGGATTTCTTGGAGCTTAAGCAAGTTGCAAAGCTCACTTGGGATTTCGCCGGTTAAGGCATTGTCACTCAAGTCCAAGTAGCTCAGTTCCCGGAGAATAGCAATCTCTTTGGGGATGGAACCGGTGAGGTTTGTTCCGGTTAGAACAATCTCCTTCAAGGACATCAAGGAGGTGAAGTTTGAAGGAACCCGACCCATCAAATCCAAGTACCTCAACTCCAATCCGACAAGATCCTTGTTGAGGTTGCAAGTGATGCCGAACCACCTACATGGAGTTTCATCATTTGGGTTCCAATTGCTTAATTCCTCAGGGGATCCATTCAGGCTCTGCTTCCATGAAAGAAGAGCCTGGCCTTGTTGGTTAACAGCAAGAGCTACAAATGGGTGGTGGAGAAGTGAAAGAAAAATGATCGTTAGGAAGGAAAAGAGGGTCCATGGATTTACAGGCATTACAGCTATGCTATGCTACAAGCCCCAATGATAATGGAGGAACACAAGGAGGGGGTTGAGCCTAGGGAGGAGGGACAATGGGTAGGAGATACCAAGTCATGTCTTGTGGGCTACAAGTTTTCTTTTTCTTTTTTTTTTCTTTTTCTTTTTTTCAGTAGCAGTATTAATAAACAAAAAATTGAAAGACCCAGAATCTCCGGATCCAAGAACAGCTAGGCCATGATGTTTGTGCAGAGAGAAAATGGAATTTTAGATGGCTGTTTTTTAGCATTTGTTTATGGTGGAGGAGGGGTGGTGGGAAGGGGGGTGACTGTTTTTTAATTCAAATGCAGAGGGGGAGAGATGGGTGATGAGTTAATCACTTTTGCTGTACCTTTATCCTTTTATGTGGGCTTGTACAAAGCAACCTAAAACACTTGTTTTTGGATTTTTCCTTCATTAAAAATAAAAAAATAAAAAAATCAGCAAGTGAGTAGGTTTTGTCACTTGCAGCATGTTTGGCCAACTAGCATTGAGGTGTCTGAGTCAGCCTTGTCCAGAGTGGAGTTGGATGAATCTATTAGGATTAAGACCCACTTTAGGAATTTAATTAGATTTTTGTTGATGATAATGATATCTAAACTTTTGTAATTGGGTGAGGCTTCATTTTCCATTTATGTTTCATTTGAAGCCTACAAGTTTAAATCCCTTGGATACTTCCTTTAAGGGTTTTCAAAAGCTGCAAAACAAAGATTGTTCAAAAAAAACTTCAAAGCTGCAAAGGGGACACATGGCTCATGAAAATTCATATGGAATCCAGGCCTTAATCCTGTTGTTTAAACATCTAACAACCTCAGATTTAGATCTATGTTAGAAAAACATAGACATGGACCCTGATGTTTGCAAACCTGCTGCTTCGAATCTCAAATGTGTTCAAAATGAGATCTATCACACTCCATTTGTCCTGTGGATCTCATACATTATTTAACATTGTGATTATTTTAAAAAAGCAAACACCAAATGAAATTTTGTAACCATTACATACATCATGTACGAAATCAAAATATTAAACTCATCCATGACAATATATTTATGGTGCTAAACCAGCAAATTCTATTGAAGATTATTATATGTTACCATTTGTGTAGGTGGTCAGCATGCAAGGGAGAAAATGATGCTTTCTTTTCAACATATAATTAAATAAAACCCATTGAGGTTTGGATCTAGAGGGTATTAACATGATAGGAGGAATCCCCTTTAGTTCTTTTTTTTTTTCTCACGTATTGAACGGACACATGACACTTTTAGAAATTTCTCAAACTTAATTTAAAAGAAATTTATATCTGATAGTAACAGAGATTGTGAGAGGACCCCATGCCTAAGCTAAGCAGGATTTTCCTACTTGTACATGACTCCCCTCTCACATAAAGAGTGACTCAAGCCTTAAGCCACTTAGGCGGTCACCTAAGGCTCCCAATTGAATAAGGCCGGCCCCCCAACTAATAATTATATAAAAAGTATTTTTAAAAAAATTAAATTAAATTAAATTGAAGCCCTAATATAGTAAAAAGTTAATGAACCCTCATTAATTAAGGTTCTCAATTAATAATTGTACAATAAAGGTTCTTTCAAAAAAAAATTAGTAAGGCTCTAATTAATATGCTAATAAGTTAATAAATAGTCTTTAATTAAGGCCTCGAATTATGTTCAAAGTAATTACTAATTAATATTTAAAAATATAAGAAAATAGTATCACTTATTCACTTAGACTTGTGATTTTCGGCCTCAAAATCTTTCGTCCAAAGAAGAAAAAAGGAGGACAGGAATAAGAACAGGAGCTGCATGTTCTTGAGATATTTCATGAGAAAAACTAAGGTGTCACGTGATGTCTGGTGAGAACAGATCATCATAGTGATACTGGGAATATGAATAATTTGGTTGATGAGGGGAGATTTGGTTAGGGATTAATAGTGGCTGCCTCGTGAGACGGCGTGGGGATGATATTATTTTATTCAGATTTTATGTATGTGTAGCTAGGAATCAAAGCACGAGATGGATGGGGAGAAAAGAGAGTTTGGTTAATTAAAAGAACCAAACAGGGCATAGTGTAGGGCAGCTTTTTGTTGTATTTTCGTGTTTTTGTTTTGTCGATGGCAAAGAGGAAGAGACAACCACACCCATCAAAACTAGAATATGTTCCTCCTCCATGTGTTCCTCTCTTCCATCATTACTTATTTCTGCAAACATCTATATATGCCCATACTCCATTGGTTGATGGATGGTTGCTGATTTAAACACTTGACACCTAGAATATTTAATTGAAATGAAAGGCGAATGTTTGAATTTATGACGTTTGTTTTGATATTATATTGAGAGCTTGTTTCAGGTTGTGTTAGAGAGCTTAACACGCACTTTTAGTACTTAAAAAGTTGTGCCAAACAAAAAGGTTGATATGTTTGGTAAAAATTTCAAAAGCATTGGGAAGTAGAACTTTTAAAGTCAAAAACAAAAAAAATTAAGCTTTTATCAAAAGTTTATTTTTGCCATTTTAAAGTAAAAAAGTAAAAAAAAAAAAACTTTTGAAAATTTTACCAAACATGCTAGCTTTTTGTTTGGCACATCTTTCTAGGTATTAAAAATATTTTTTACCCTCTCAAATGCAGTCTCAAACAGACTCTAAAAATGACCAAAACACACTTTGAAAAAAATTAAAAAGTGAAGATTTTCTAAAAAACACTTTTTGAATTTAAAAGCTATATTTTCCAACGCAATCCCAAGCATTATCTTAGAGCATGTTTGGGATTGCATTTAACAAATAGAGCTTTTAAGTCAAAAAAACACTTTTTGGCAAAAGCTTAAAAATGAAGCTTTTATCAAAAGTGCGTTTTGGCCATTTTGGGTTTTTCGAACCCTTAAAAACGCTTTTCATTTTTTTTTTACCAAATGTGTATTTTTTTTCTTCAAATGAATTTTTTGAGTGTTAAACACACTTTTAGGCCCCTCAAACGCTCACCCAAACATATTTTTAAAAGTTTAAGCTGATAAGAAATGGTAGGCTTCATCGTTTAAATTAATATTTTAACTTATCCTAATTAAGCTCAAGTCCATCGAGGTATATCTTTGGAACCAAATCAGGGATATAATTGCTTACTTTTTTGTTAATCATTCTGCAATTTTCTTCTTTATTGTTTTGAGTTGGAATGGTAGGTCAGTTTTCAATGATAAACAGGAACATCATGTGCTTGTTTTCTTTATACAGCCCATGTTTTGTTTATACTAATGGGATTTAAAAATGAAATGCAAAAACCACATAATTTCCTTATCCATAAAGCAGTTAATTTAATTTTACCATCGAACTTTTGCAACTATCTTTCGTCAATCTCCAACCATCTATTTATTTATCAAGATTCTCTACAACTAGCTATTCAAATTGCAGTCAATTAAAATAGAGTCTCAATAGAATCTATCTACCCGAGTATCTGTTCAAACAGGTGGACCCTATCAAAACCTCATCTCATACAGAGGTCGGACAAATTGCAATTAACCAACAAATTGCTATTTTGGGTGTAGTTTCATTTCCCTTTTTCACCAAGCATGTTACTATTTTTTTAACTTCTGATAGGCTTTCACTTCGATTAGCCAACATTCAAAATCAGGGATTGGCTTTGGCCTTGACACTAAAAAAATGGTTGAACATTCTTTTCATACCCCATTTGTTCTTATTAACTTACCCGTTAATTTAGACACACAAACCATAAATTTGGGCCACATAGAATGCTCTACTATTAAGGTGATCTTGTTTTCTCATCATCAGATTCATATGATGACCTCATTCATCTTTGCTTTCATTATTGAGCAAACAAGTGGGAGTTTTTATCCACCTTCCAATTCATCAAGCACTTCGTATGCAGTTTTGAGTGGTTACCAAAACCACCAATTTACCATATTGCGGCTGCCCCTTGAAATTGGAGTATTTAGGCCATGTATGAGCATTTTGACAGAGCGGAAGATTAAAGTAAACTAATCAAATAGCAATGTCTTTGGTTCTGTAAGGAGTAACGTCTTTGTCTTATACCCAAAGATAAAACAAGCTCGCAGATTTTAAGAAAGATAAAACTCCGCCGAGTATTTGAGAGAAAATTCGCTGATTTGATAATAATTCAATGAGTAAAATCCTTGTAATAAAGTAAGCATACTTTTAGTAAGGATAGTAAACATAATCCTAGTAGAGAAAAGAGAATAAAGTCCTAATTATAATAAATAAGTAAAGTCTTTTAGCCTTTCGTAGGTGGGGACCACTCCTCATGAAGTGGTAGCTCTTTGTCTTCGAGTGGTAGATCAATCAGTCGGAAACTCAGGATCTATTGAAATTCCCTAGGAATTTCAGTTTCTGGAATTTCAAATTCAAGCCCTTAATTTTTTATCTAAGGGTTATTGTTCTGCCACGTGTCCCACTACTAATAAAATAATAAAATATTTATTATTTTATTATTTTATTAGTAGTGGGACACGTGGCAGAACAATGACCCTTGATTGAAAAATGAACGGCCTAGATCTTAAATTTCAAAAACTAGAATTTCCCTAAGAATTTCAGTAGATCCAAATCTACCGAAAACCACGCTTCATGAAGTAGAAGTTATTAGTTCGAATTCTCCTATTTATTTTCCTCCCTTTGTACGGATATGTTAAAAAAAAATTACAAAAATAAAGTAGCTCTTTAGCCTAATTTTAGTTAGAACCCTTAAAAATGCCTTTGTTTTGAACTAGCTATTGCTATAGTAATTCTGAAACGAGAAATGCTGCGATTTATCATGGCGTTTTTATCATTTTACGTGGATATTTTTTTCTAAAAATTGAGGGATTAGTTGGGTACTTTTTTTCTTTTTTTTGGTAAACATTATTTGCGTGTAAGATAAAGAGAACACCAAGAGAAATAGGATCATTTCCCTTTGAAATTGTTGCCGCTGCCCTACAAATCTAGCTAGATTTTCTATTGATTTTTTTTACTCTCCAAACGTGGAGAGCAAACATGGGGAGAGAGAGAAAGGAGATAAAACGCAAAATAAATATAATATTATTAAAAATATTATTTTAATAAAGTATAGAAAGTTTTAGAGGGTAGAATGTAGAGTGTTTTTTTTGAAAAAATAGTTAAAGAATAGTTAGATCATTAAAAATGCTCTAAGATTTTAGAATCTAACGCAAAACGATATAGTTTTGCTTTTGGTTAACGTATATTTTTTGTTTTAAAAAATCACTCAAATTTCAAGTTCGTTTATTAAAAATTCCCCTATCAAGTTAGAACTGTGGTTTTTCAAATAATTCATTTTAGACCTTTCTTCTATGTCGTCTCCTAAAGTGATGAATTGGCTCACGACAAAGAAATTACTGAATTACATGAGCAGCATATTGAAGAAAAAGACAAGCTAAAAAATTGTAGAAAGAGGCTTGTATTTATGATATATTAACATCCCACCCCGAACTCTAGATGGCGAAGTCAACTTGAATTTGAAAATAAGATCACTAAGCCAACTAGATGGATGAGATTTTGTGAAGATTTCGGCAAGTTGGTCTTCGAATGAGACTAATTTGTAGATATAAAGTGTCTTGCTAAAGATGATGCCGGATGATGTGACAATCAATCTACGGATAACAGCAATATAATGTGTACAGTGACCTATAAATTGACATACCAAATGAGCAACATGGGAAATATCTAGTCATGTGATTGCGAGATAAATAAGACTACTAACCAACCACCTGTAGGCAGTAACATCTGGTAGAAGTTCACCATTAGTGAAAAAGCGAAGCTTGACATTCGTCTCAAGATTCGAGAGGATTGCTAGTTGTGTTACCACTTATCCCAAAAACTTAAGTTGATAGAAAATGATAAATTTAATTATTTAATTAATATTCTACCACTCATTCTCAAGTGTGGACTCAAACTTTCCATTAATAAGTGAAACCCAACACTTGAATATTTAATTGAATAATATTCGAATTCAGGGATCTTGACTTTGATACCATGAAGAAAAATACATCCTAAATTTTTTAAGAAAAGAAGCTTGTATTTCTAATATATTAGTATTGTATAATATAATGAGAAAAACATTAATTACAAAATCAAGAAATAGTACATAGAATATTTACAATAGCTAATACAATAGTGAATAAAGAATATTGCCATATTTATGTGGAGAATGTTTCGAATGCTACTCTTTTGGTGTTCTCATGATCCTACGTAAATATTGTTTTCTAAAAAAATAAATAAGCTTACTCTAGTGATCTATCATCTTTTTTTAAGAAAACAATATCCACGTAAGATCAGGAGAACACCCAAAAAAATTGTAGCATTTTTCTTTTTGGTAAAATACTATTAAAGAATTTGACCATAATATACTGAAAATATTATGACACAAATAAGATAATACGGTAATATACTAACACATATCTTCCTACCCTGCAATTACCATGTCCATCATTTTGATAGATAGACATTCGACCTAAACTGTTTTAGGTTTTAAATACTCGACATTCTCATTGTTTTTTTTTTAAAAAATACTATCATAACCCCCCCTTTTTTTTTTAGGGAGGTAGTCTTCCGACCCTATAATTTTCTCAATCTTAACCGTTGGTTTGTAATGAACGGCTAACAATGAGCTATGTCAAAGAGCAAAAAAAGCAAAAAAGAAGGGAGTAATTTTGGGCTAGTAAACAATTGTGCCAACTAACCTTTTGGGGTAGCCATATCATCCATAAAAACTTTTTACGGTGAGTGGATTAAGATTTTCTACAATTTTAAAGAGATATTATTAAAACAACCAATAAAAAAATTTCGTTTCAAAGGATTTTTTCTTTACTTTTAAAGAGACGCTTTTTCTTTAATAAATCAAAAGATAGGGGGTGTTTGTTAAACCCCACGACACTGTTCATTGCTCCACTATACTATTCACTTCATTTAAAAAAAAATATATATTTTTACTTTTATATCAAATCATTTACTTTTTATATCACATCATTTACTTTTTATTACTATTCAAATAAAAAAATCACTACAAAACAAATTTTTTACTTTTCAATACCACTTTTTCATTTTCCCATACCAATCATTATTTTTTTTTATTATTCTTTTTATCCATGAACGGTGCGGTGAAAAATTAACTTTTCTATGACATAGAGTGCAAGAATCCAATAAATATATACTCAATTCTCATTGTTAACATGTTATACCTTCTTAATGGTAACATTTTTCACTTCGTTCAATGCAAGAAACGGCCTTAATTGATATAATTTGAGAATTTGAAGATCCTAATCTTTTGAAAGTACACCACTCTCTTAGATGGCCGACCACCCCAAAATAGGTTGGGGTGATTGACTACCCCAACATGTTAAATGATGGTTAAATTGTTATGCTCCCAATTCTATTTTTTGAACTTAAACCAAACACAAAAATATAAGGTTAATAAAAAAAAAACAAAATATATATATATAAGGTTAAAATATATCCCTTGGATTTGTCTTTTGATTTTTGATTTTTTTTTCTTTTTTCTATTCCGTTTTGCCTTTTGATTTAATCATCTGGCTTTATTTTCCTTACTTAATGGATTATTTTCATCATAACTATTATAATTTCTTAAAAGAACTTGGTAAATGGAGCCAGATTTTGTTGCAATCCTTGTCAACATTGCTGTTTTCCCTCTCTGTTATTGTGACTTGTGAGTGGGGGGTGTAGTGGGGGTGATTAAACGCAAAATGGGATTTAGATTATGCTGTATACGTAGGAGGATCTTACAAGATCAGGATAAAAAGTTACATTGAAAATCATTACCACAGATCTTCTCTCCATTTATCATGTCATTTTTATTTTACACCAATAAAACTCTTATGCTGAATATCTCCAAAACAAAAAGTAATAGAATATTAGGTATTTGACTTCCACAAGTATTCCATTTGTGTTAGTGACAAGCTGAAAGCATATTAGAAAGAAACATTAATACAATTCTTTGAACGATTTGAGCATTAATCCACCAAGTGAGATGAGATCTTTTGCTATTAAAGATTTTCTTGTTATACTTAATTGACTGCAAAAAATGCATTCAAAAGATTTAAAAACTTGTCTGGTGTGAATCAAAATTGTGACTCCGTCCCTGACTATTTTGATTCAAGTAAACTTAACGAGTTAAAAGTACGACGTGTTCCTTTAAAAAAAGGTTTAGGAATTATTAAAGATTTAAAATATATATTTTTTCGTACATTTACCTATCAAAAAGGAGAACAAAGATGGTTAATTTCTAAATTATATCTATTGCCTAGAAACAAAAGGAAGTATGAATGAAAAGTGTAAATAGCGGCATGGCATAAAGGAGAAAATAGGAAAACAAAAAAGAAAAGGTTTTGGCCTAGAAATAGTTTATTATATATAAGAGCATTCCCATTTAACTCAACAAATTTATTAAACCGGATGCAATTCATTTTGGTTCTATTTTAACGTCGTAATTAGCTAAAATAACATTTTAATTATTTTTAGTCTTTTATGTCTTATTTTTTAGACATGTTACACATCATTCTCTCAACCATATCTTTTGCAAATTTACTATTGGATTTGTTGATTTTACAAATACAACGGTGGATTCACTTATCAACTACACGAAAATGGGTGAAAGATGAGATGGAGAATAATTTTTATCATTTTTCTTTTTTGATGGCTTATTCGGGTATCAATCAACATCAACTCGATGGGCTTTTGAATCCAAATCGCTCTCTAGATCTCTCTCTCTCTCTCTCAATCATGCACAATATTATCCACGTTTGGGCTAAAAAAAAGCAATGCTATGAGTGCTTAGTGAAACACAAGCACATATATTGCCTTGCCCATTTAAAGAAATGGGGAAATCATAGTGTCTATATATTACTTGATTACTTTTGAGCAATAATTGAAGCAAGTAGTATGAGAAACAATATATCCCAATAAAGAAAGAAGCTTCTCTACTCATCAACGGCTAGTCAACTATTACATCATTTTGACCAGGAAACTCATCCCACAATGGCCCATTTGGCTCCAACGCACGGATGATTGAGGTGATTATTATTTGTGAATTGTAATTTGTATGGATGCGTTTAATCACTTTATGAAAAGCCATTATTCTTTCCTTCATGGTTTGCCATCTCTTTTCCTTTGTGTGCTTTGTCTTGGTGGGCGGGCAACTTCTTTTGCCTGCACTGCATTTGTGGGTTTGTGATCAAATTAATTATTATTATTATTATTATTATTATTATGTGTTTCCCTTCTTTCAAGGATAATGGCCGATTTGGCTTTTCCTCTTTCGGCTACAAAGTGGGTGATTAACAATAACAAGCCTAATTAAGCATTGTTAATGGAGTATTTGCTTTCCTTCTTTAAGACTGCATGGACCACCTTTGTTGAATTTCCCTCAAGCTTTGCTCCTCCAAAAGGCATGCAATAATGGCACCCTGAGAATAGGCTCTCCGGGAAGCTTCTCAAAAATGGAAAAAAAAAAAAAAAAAAAAAAAACCATCGTAAAAAAACTCCATGGCCAGGCCATGACTGGCTTGATAGTGGGTCTTGGTCAGGAGAGGCGTTTTTTTTCAAAAAAAATAAAATAAAATAAAAAATTGCATACTTGTATTTTTACACATATGATAGAGGTATAATTGACCATTTCAATCAAGTGACACATTTTCTATGCAAATTAACATATGCTAATTGAGGGGACAAACTAAAAGTATCGTGTAATTTGAATAAGTCAATTGACACTTTTTAAAATTTAGTGGGATAATTGAAAATCAAGTGTCAAGCTCAAAAGGATAGCGCAGTTTCCGCCTTTTTTTTTTTTTTTCTTGAAATTATTACATTCCTAGTGTATGTTCTGTTTCAATCTTCTGCAAGTTCATTTTTATCAAACACATACTCACAAAGTTGTTATATATATAGGTCACTATGTCAAATCATTCCTTGGCTTAGGCTTGTAGAATGAATTAAGATCCACAACAATTTAGACATATAATTGTCTTGAATCCTTATTTTTGTAGAATAGGAAAGAGAACTTTTGAACTATAGTATTGAGTGAAATCATTCATTAGGATTCATAAATTGCATCAACTGTTATTATAAATCTTTATATAAATTGATGTATCGGTTCATGTGACATTAGTCATGTCAGTCACCGTAACAATTCTACTAAACTTTATTACTTTAATATTTTCAACATTAAAATACTATGAAATAAGTTTGTAAAAGAATTTATATTTGAAATTGTAATACCCAAAACTATTTTATTATTTTCTCTTTGAATATAAAGTCAATACAAGTCATCTAAATGCCTAATTCACAGGCTTTAAAAAAAAAAAAAAAAAAAAAAAAAAAGCTTTTGCAGGAAATTCTGGACGGCCATTACAAGTTGCGTTTCCATCTATTGTCCTTGTCAGCAAAAAGATTTTGGGAAAGGAAAAGTAATGGAAGAAAATCCAGGAAAGTGCATGAGAAGTGGACTTTATATGCTTTCATTGACTTTTTGATGGGGAGAGGGAGAGAGGTTCAATGGACCTCGGTATTTAAAATGGTCAACCAAAAATATTAAAATTAAGATTAAGCACGTGCCAAACCAAACGCGGTGAACAGTGGTTGGGTTGTAACTCGGAACTACATCATAGTACAAGTTAAAACATAACTTTGGTCTCACGAAATATGGTTAATGTGTTCTTTTTCCTCTATTACTCACAATAATCGTATATAATGATTATATATATATTATTCCCTGCATTAATTCTTTAATTTGCTTCTTCTTTTGTTGTTGATGTCCCAATAGTTGAAGGGACAGAAATGGTGATAATTTTTTGTTAAGGTGTTTATCACTTGGGATAATTTTTGTCGAGCGCAAAAGGATTGTGAAACCCTTGATATATTTTTGCGAGTGAGACCTTTTTGTTAAAAAGATGTAGACCTCCATACTTGAAACAATTAAGTCTATTCATAGGAGCGGAACTAGAACTTCTAATTTGGGGGGCAAAATTTTTAAAACCAAAATTTGGAGGAACAAAAATTAATTTTTAAATGTTTATTTTATCACCTTATGCTTCCCCCCCCCGGCGCGGCGGAAGCATAAGGTGGTTCTGCCTTGTCTATTTATCATAAATAGAAATCTTACATGAGAACTTATCACCTGTTAGCAATTATGGTGTACGAGGGTGCACATTATTATAGTGTGATCGCTTTCAACTCAAACCTTCAATAATAATACTAATATCAATTATTCTGGTTTAGGTTTGCAATTTAGGTTAAAACAAAAACAAAAAGAATACCAATTTAGCATTGGTAACCAATAGTTGGCCTCCCTCTTTTTCTCCTTGAACAATCTTCCCCTTCATTTGTTGGTTAATAAAAAAAATAAACCCAAAAAATGAAGGGCTCATAGACCATAAGCATTGCACATATAACTTCCAACTTTAAATCCACTCCTATACTCTATAGTCCATCCACAACCATTTTCTCTTAAACGCACTTATAAATGAATATTAATTAAATAATTAATTAATTTTTTTTTATCGGCTTAAATTTGTTTAGATAAATTGTAATTTTTATATACTATCATAATTTTTAACAAAGGTGTTCTTGAATTCGAACCCTATTTTCATAATTCACTTTCAATTTTAATTAAATATTTTATGTGTTACTATTCACTTAAATCATTATTAAAGATTAAATTTACTATTTACAATATCTACATTCTTGTTCCAACTAATGGGCTCACCCCATCGCTGATTTAGTTGGGCTCAGAACAATCTTGTAAGCCATGCCCAAGCGGCCCAATATCCAAACTGGGCCTGCCAGCTTGGTTCCCCAGAAAAGCACCGAATCTCTGTCACCTTATTCGTCATCTTATCACTACCTCAGTGAGTGTCCGAGCGCTCCGGGAAAAGTTTTTGAAAAAAAGAAGAGAGCACTTGAAAATAAAATGGCGGGCCAAAGCAAATTTTGATTCAAATACCTGTGAGCGTTTGTGCGTGTGCGCGCAAATGGGGACCCAAGCGGAGGGCACTGTACGGACGAATATGGAGTCGCTGCGATTGATCTGTGACAGAGAAATACCGATTCAGCAGCAGAAGATGGACGCTTTATTGGCGTCGTTTCGGAAGTCCCTGGAATCGATCAGGGCCAGAGCACAGGAAACCGTCCAAAATCAAGGTAAGAGATCGCATGGATTTCTTTATTAGTTGATGAAATTCGAGGGTTTGTGAGTGTTTCCTTGGGATTTCTGCCAAAATTAGGGTTTTTGAGTTGGAGTTGGGTTCCTATCAGGTTTCGTTCACATTTGAGGAACAAAAATGTTAAATTTCGGGTTAATTTTGAATTTGATTTGATATATATATTTCCGTTTAGGGAAACTGGGGGAGCTTAAAGCTAAGCTGAGAGAGGCGGAGGATGAGATGGTGAAAGCTCTAGCAGGTACATGTCTCTGCTTGTTGAGTTCAATGCCAATTGGAAATTTGAAATCTGTGTTGTTTGGTAACTTTGAATTTGAATTTTGGTTGTGATTTTTTTCGGATTATTCTCTTTTGTGAATAGCTGGCGTATATGTTTTTTGAAATTAGAAATGTTTTCCTTCAAGTTTTAAACTTTGTTTATGTTTTTTTCTTTTTCTTTTTTAATTTCTTACTATTTGTCATGTAGTGAAGACCCGTAAAGAGGCCAAGCGGATGGCGATAATGGACTCTATTTCTGCTCAAAAAGGTAGAGTAGAAGAGCTTAAAAGAAGCGTGCAAGAGCAGAAGGCTAGGAGGAATCAACATGCCGCCACTATATCTCAACATACTCTAGGTATTTTCCTCTCATCATGTTAGTTGGTTTGTACTCTGTCCATGTATTTTATAAGTTTATGTGTAATATCCAATGTTTTATAATGTGTATAGAGGTTGTTATATATATATAAATCCATGTTAGTACCTAAATTTTGGTTAGGCATTTTCTTTTTGTGAAAAGGCACTCTTGGAAATATGGAAATGGGTTTGAATTTTATAAGACCATTAGTGTGGTCCATTAGACAGTCTGTATGATGTTATATATGTGAGAGCATAGAAGAGAAAAGAGAGAAAGGAAGAGGTTTTTCTCTATAAGTTCTTCTACAATATGTTGGTTAAACCCCGGATACGAGACCCACCCGCAAGAACCGTGTATCAGGTAATTGAGGAGACGCAAACATCTGACCTTGTAGTAATACACCAAACGAGCGGCCATTCGAGCTAACCCTTGCGGGCTATTGATTGGAGCTAGGAATCCTAGAAGCTAAAAGAGTACAAAAAATTTGACTTCATTACCTGCATTGGTTTTCCTTTCTAATGTATGCCATCATTGCTTATCCAGCAAAATGGCCATATTTATTGGTTGTAAATTATTAATAGTGACAGTAATTGTCTTCTCATTTTATCTAATGAGTAACTAAAAGAGTGTGAATATTGCACCTTGATAACTATGTTAGATGACTTATAATTTTTTTTTAGCATCCGTTCATGGCCTATTACATTGTGTTCCAATGAGGCATTGCAGGTAAAATGTATGGACTTATAATTTACCAACCATATAAGTAAGAATTCAATCACAATCACTTTTTAGTTGGTCATGTAGAGATACTGCCACTTACATTGTTCATGTTAAGTTGTCCATGTTGGGTTTTACGAACTAGCTAGTGGCCAGTTGAAAGTCTTATTTGTGATTTTTTCCCTAATCCAAAAGGAGAAAAATTGAAAGAGGTTAACTACTGTAGTTCAATATATCTTGGGTTTGTGCAAGTGTTGGCATTTATTCTGTATTTGTTTCCTTTTTCTGTTGGTCAAATCCATTTGTCAACATTGATATGTAGTGTCTTTGTTTATGAATCTGAAGCTATATTGTGAAGGAAAGGATGTTATAGTTTACAACTTTTTCTCTGCTTATTTCCATTTTGTACCATCAACAGCTTTGGCAGCATCTGAAAGAAAAAGTAATGAAGAAGTTGAATGTAAAGGTGAAACACAAGAAGCAATTTCGTGGTACAATAGGGTTCTTGGTTTCCATGTTGAAGGCGGACCTGGTAATTGAACTTGTTTAAAATTGTGAAACATTTATTCTGTTTTTTCAAGATTGATTTTCTTACAAGTTTTTTGTTTTCTAGGGGTAAAATTCACCTTCAAGAACATTAATTTAAAAAATCCAGATGAGGAGTACTCTTTCACCATTCGCTATGCATATGATACTTATACCTGTAAGTAATAAAGTCCCATCATTGGTCATGCTGTAATGTCAAATATATTTCAATGATGTGCATGTTAAGATATTATATGTTTTCTGTCATATCAGTGTTAAATTGTGATCCACACTTGAATGACACCAAAGAGTTGATCCATGAGTTGAACAAAACCAATGGTTTATTCAAATTTGTTAGAATCATGAGAGAAAAGTTTCAAGAAGCTGTGGCACAAGGTACAATCTTACCTCTTGCATCCTATGAAGCATATGGCATGCCTGAAAAATGATATCCAATTAACAATGAGGTCTGGCTCCACCTAAGGGATACCCATTCTAGTAACCAAGAGCCAAAAACAAATTATTTTACCCAACATACATGTGGTTTACCTCACACATTTTGTACACTACCATGAAATTTTAGAGAATTTTTATGGTTATGGTTAGGTTTCCTTTTTCTTTCATTGATGTGAAACTTATTATATTTGATTAAAATTATTGTGGCATATATGATTCAACAGGATTTTTGCCCCAGTTGACAACTCATCATCAAGAGTCTTCCACAATCTCCATGTCTGCTCCATCTTTGTCAGTCTCAACTGACAAAAGCGAATCTTCAGTCGTAGAAAATGACCATCAAGTTAAATGGGGAGAAGGCAATAGACATTCGAAGAAAGCTCACCATGCAAGAGTTATACCGGATGTTCTATCCCCGGGATCAGCATCATCTCTTCGGCGGTCTCCTCGTTTCAAGGTATCATCAAAATGACTGGATTCTGTGTGATTCATTCCCCTTTCTGCACTTTTAGAAGTTATCAAAATGGTAAACCAACTTTCACACATCACACCAATGACAAGTTTCTTAACCATATTAGAGTTGCATATGATTGTAATCATCAAAATATTCTGACTAATATCTTGGGGGGAGTGGACTTCCAATGTAGTAAGGAGACCTCATGAATTTGTAGTCTTTGGAAAAGCAGTAGGGTGGGTTTGGAGAGATTCTTGGGTTAAAGTAGATTCATGATAAAAGATGGTAGAAGGGTCCGTTTTTGGCATAGTTGAGTGGTGAGTGGATAGTGCCCTTTAAGAGGTGTTTCATAATTTATTCATGATTGTATAAGACAAGGATGCTTTTGTATTTTCTTTTTTGGGGACATCAGATGACGAGAGGACCCATTCTTGGAACCTCATATATATTCGTGCTTTTCATGATTGGAAGTTAGAATCAGTTGATTTGCTTCTTGATCTATTTATCTTCTAATATGCCAGTGAAAGAAGAGGTTGACATTTGAAACTTAAATGTGGATGTCAATTTCATTTACATCTTTACTATAATTCTTAAGAGGTTGAATGACATGCAATTCGTTTATAAGAGTATTTTGGGAGGTAAAGTCCCCATAAAAGTGACTTTTTTTGTTTGGATAACAGCCTTATGGATGGTATTAACTGTTGATGGTCTGATCAAAGCGAATATTATAATAGTTGAATTGGTGTTTCATATGTAAATGCAAAGGTGAGGCTATTGACCACCTGTTGCTTCACTGCAAGGTCGCTAGAGAGTTATGGTCTTCCATTTTTTGCAACTTTTGAAGTTACATTAGAGATGCCTTAGAAAGTAGTTGAGTTATTCTTTTGTTGGAAAGGATTGTTCTTGGAAGGTGCAGAAGCAGTTTTATTTGGAATGCGCTCCCTCTTTGTCTTATGTGGACGATTTGGAGAGAAAAAATAATCAACCTTTAATGTGATGCTGTTGCCTATTATTGAGCCTAAACCAGTATTATTCCTACTTTCCCTGTTTGAGTGTGGTCTATGGCTTTTGTAATGTTCCTATTAATTTTTTTTTTGAAAGTCTCATATTGTATTTCTTTAGAGAAATCTTTGTAGACCGCTTGGGATTTCTCTTTTTCAATAGAAATATTCATAGCACATATAAAAACGTTACTCACACAATCATTATGAGTGGTTACTTCACAAAATCTTTTGCCTAGGATCTTGTACTTGTTTTAAATACTTTACTACCTTCTTTGAATTTAGTAACTGGACCCACAACTTAGAGATAAGATAATAAGTAACGCTTACAGGAATCATGAGTTCTGTAGTTGATAGAATCATACATATGATTTTTTGATAATATTCTTATGGTACTTATTGCAGGTTAAGAAATGAAGATGGTGTGGAGGTTAATTTATCACCTCAAAGTTCATTCAACATGCACGAGATGCCCTAACCTTCTCAGCTAGTCATAATTAATGACTCAGGTTGCTTAACAATTGACATGTAAAGAACCACGGGCGAGTGTTGCGGATTAACAACACACACGGCCCCACCATGTAATGTTTGATGCAAAACTATGCAGTTTCATATGAGAATGAAGTACAGCTGGTGGAATGTAGGCGTGATGATCCCAGAACTCTGTACTAATGATTTTCCTTCGTTTTTATCCAAGTATGAAATTTCAACTGTTTGACATAACTCTTACATTTTTTTTTTGTTTTTTGTTTTCTGATAAACATAACTTTTCAGTTTGTATCATTTGGCATAATGAGCTTTATTTACCATTTGAAGTGGAGAGTACATGGACAAATGGAATGAGTTGGGTTCAACCTTGAAAATTCTATTTTCTATAACCTGATAGTCAGATGGTTTGCCATCTTGTACTTCAGACTACCTGCATCTCCTTTTCATCAGTTAGGGGCTCTAGGGTTCAAATGGGCTCCTTTGAATTTGTACCTTGAATTATAATCTCCTTTCTATGTTAAATAAATGCTATTTTTTTACTTTGAATTCTACCATAATTAGCTTTTACTTTTTTCATGCACTTATCGGATCTTTCTTCCAAGCATTTGGAAGAGAGAGAGAGAGAGAGAGAGGGAGATTTGTGAAATCGTGATGTTTTGTTATTAAATTAGCCTAGAACTGGAAGGCTACATACAGCCTGTAGAGGTGCTGAGAAAGGAATAGTTCTCAAGCCCCTTTATTGTCATGTATTTTTAGGTCACCATAGAGTTGGCTTCTCTGATGCCTTCTGCACTTCTAAATACATAAGCCTATATACACCATACATGAGTCCTAAGTCTCTATATTTACAAAAGAAGATACATCTTTAGATGGTTGACCTAATCGCTTGTAAATCAGAGCACAAGTGCGTTTAAATAGGTTTTGTGCTTCAGATTCATCATTTGCTAGATTTGAGCAGTTGCTCTCATTACAGTCTGCAAAGTATCTCCCTGTCACCCCTTCCATTTGTGGGCTGAGAGCAACAAGGCATGTGGTAGATGCACCCTGCAGAAACAATTCATGTACCATAAAATATTAATACTCCAATGGATCAAATTACTCTCTTTCTCTCTCTCCCTCATGAAATCTATTGAACTCAACTGACAGGGATTCATGTGGACAAACCTGAGATGTTGACTTCAGTAATTTGGATGCAATGAAGAACAAAGAATCTGCATATAAATTTAAAATATTAGAATATGATTTCATTTTGAACAGTAACCTAAGATTGAATGTTATAGCAAACAATGTTAGAACATTAGAACTGCCAATTTTTGACACATCCCGCAAATGTGACAAAATTAGTGGGTTAGGGTTGAGGGATCTGACCTATTTAATTAAATAGTTTAAGTTAGAGTTTACTTCTATAATTTTATATCGATGCCTCTATAAAGCTTAAACTCAACACATAAACACAAATTATCACTTCTAGCTAACATATCAAATGGAAATGGAATTAAAGTGGTCAGGGGATAATAAATTCATGCCTGTTACAAAGCCCTTATGAGCTCTAATAATTCCGGTCTTCACAATGCCCGGATGGACTGCATTGATAGTCACTCTTGCATTCCTTGCCTGCAAGATATTCCAAGCAACACTTCATCAATGGACATGAAGACAATTGCTTATGGCATCATCATCATCATCATCATCATCATCATCAGGCTTTGTCATAAATTCACTATCGTTGCTAAGGACAATGGGGCATGATCATGCTAAAAAATATTGGGGAAAATGAAACATGAAGGATTAATCTTGACTCTTTTTTACCTTCAACTGTCTTGCCATTTCCTTGACATGTAATATGTTTGCCAACTTTGATTGAGCATATGCTCGAGTGCCATTGTAACTGCACAAGTTGGAAAATAGTCATGTATTTGTTTTACATAATTATTCAGCAATGCACTCGACAATCGACAATTCTTTGGAGGGTGATTATAACAGAAATTATGGCATTTGATTGAAGGAGAAGAGAAAAGTGAGAAATTATACTTCTTTGGATTGAGCATTTGATTGAAGGATAATGCATTCTTGACCCAGCTGTGAATCACAGAAGTAACATTTATTATTCTTCCTTGGATGCCTGTATTGGCTGCTGTTTCTACCATTCTCTCTAACAGCATTTCTGTTAACAAAAAATGTCCTGCCAAAAGAATTGAAAGAACATGTTAAAACCCCTATTATATTTTCAAGGGTTTTTATTTATTTATTTTTTTTAGGGTAGTAACTGAAATCTATCTAAGGGTATTATAAATTTACAAATGGAAAATGCAAATCTATAACATTTAATCAGCACTCCACTTGGACAATTTTTCCTCCGAGGGGAACCCTTAAATTGTCATTTGTCTTTAGAACACATGATTCTTACATACATTTTTAATAGAATGATCAGAACATGTGATTTTTTCAACACACTTTAAAAGGCACCATAAGAGAACAACTCTAAGGACATATGTTAATTTCTTCGGACCCAATTTGAATAGAAATTTGTCCCCCTACTTGGGCTTAGGACAAAACTACCCATTATTTATTTATTGTTAATGAAAAGCCAAACCCTTATGAATTTTCTTTTTATTTATTTATTTTTTGGATGAAGAGCCATCCCCCATTATGGTGCTCACCGCTTCTTACACCCTGCACACCCAACATGACACAGCCCACAGTAGAGTGGGCTATGTGGACTAAACCCGGTCCGGAATTTCAAGTCCGTAATTTTTGGGACCAAAAAAAAAAAAAAAAAAGGTGTTATTTTTGTTCAAATGATGGTGTCTGAAACACGAGTACTCCACTTGAAAATAAAGGCAAATTATTTTTGGATTAATTAAGGTAG